>NW_006400306.1:130165-192033 GCF_000299155.1 Elephantulus edwardii
TGGCGTACGCCCTTCCCAATTTTGAACCATGCAGTGTTCCCTTGCTCTGTTCTGACGACTGCCTCCTGGTCCAAGTATAAGTTTCGCATTAGAAAACCCATGTGATTTACTACCTCTGAGAAACCACTGGCGGGTCAGCTGTGAGTCATTTTCCACTTGCTGGTCTATAGCAACAACAATAATGATCATGAGAATGGCACAGGACTGGCAACATTTCATTTCGTTATATGGAACAGCTTCACTTGGCTTGGCTTCACAGTCAACAGCAGCCAGGAAATCAGAGGACAAATTTCACTGGGAAAGTCTACTGTCATAGACCTCCAGAGTGCCGAAGAGCAGTGATGTCAGCCTGAAGACTAAGGTGTGCCTGATCCAGGCCATAGTCTTCACAATTGTGTGCTGTATGTCAGAAAGCTAGAAAATGACTAACAATAACAGAAGGAGCATTGATGCCTTTGAGCTGTGGTGCTGGAGAAGAGTATTGGATATACCATGGACTGCTAAGAGAACAAACAGATTCATCCTGGAGAGGATGAAACCAGGCTGGTCCTTGGAGGCAAAGATTCTGAAGCTCAGAAATACTTTGGACATGTTCTAAGGAGGGACAAGTTCTTGGAGAGGGACATCATGCTTGGGAGGGTGGAGGGACAGCGCACGAGGGGAAGACGCTGGATGAGATGGGTGTGTCAGACAATAATGTTGGTGCAAGATAGGGCAGGGCTCAGAGCTGTTGTACATAGTGTCGCTACGAGTCGCAAGCAACTTGATGGCACATAACATGAATGGAAGCTGACCCCACAGCCACTGCCAGCGCAGGTGTGCTTATTTCTCTCTGAGCTCTTACAATAGTTCGTATCCTAGTCTAGGCCACTGGATTCCTGTGAACGCACCTTTGGAAACTCTTCAGAGTAGGTGACAGAGCTAGTCACAGAGCCTGCCTCTGCTGTGCCCAGGGGTGAACCTTGATGTGTTAGGAAGTAGACTTGGCACTGGGGTGAAAGTTAAACAAGCTGTGTGTGTGGCCCTTGTTTGGCAAGAATGATGAGAAAGATTAGTAAAAGCTGAATTGTGTCCTTGGGCAGCTCACCTATCTATTTTATCTGTTGAGTGAGTCTAATCTCTAAGCAAGAGAGTGAGGCTGAATTAGAGATTGATTGCAAAGTGTTTTGCAAATTGAATGTGCCATGACTTATTTGCAAGGTGACTCAAGCTGCTGGAAACTGTTGCGCAAATAATGCTATTAACTGCTTTTTCCTTCAGTTTATTTTCCTCCCTAAGAAATTGTTGTTATGTGCCATTGAGTGGCTTACAACTCATAGCAACCCTATGTACAACAGCTCTGAACCCTGCTCTATATCCTGTGCCAGCCTCATCATCTCCGACACACCCACCCCATTACCCCAGTCAGTCCATCTCATTCAGGGTCTTCCTCTCTTGTGCTGCCCTCCACCCTCCCAAGCATGGCTGGTCCCTCCTTGCAACATGCCCAAAATATGTTTGGCAAAGCTTCAGAATCCTTGCCTCCAAAGAGCAGCCTGGCTTCACCCTCTCTAGGATGAACCTGTTTGTCCATGGTCTATTCAGTACTCTTCTCCAGCACCACAACTCAAAGGCATCAATTCTTTCTATCATCCTTAGTCATTGCCCAGCTTTCTGATGCATAGCAAGTAATTGTGAAGACCATGGCTTGGATCAGGTGCACCTTATTCTCCAGACTGACATCGTTGTTCCTCCAAGAAATTAGGATTTTAAAATTACAGTGTTGTTACATGATGTCTAATCGAGTACAAGTCATATTGACCCTACAAACAACAGATCCAAATCCTGTCTTATCCTGTTACCCTCATCATCTCTGGTATAATTGAGCCCATTGCAGTGAGATTACAATGTAATACCCCCAAAACCAAACTTGCCTACAAGTGAACCTGTAGGACATAGTATATCCTCCCCCTAGGGTTTCCGGACCTTTGTAGAAGCAGACTTGCCACTGGTTTCTCCTGGATTTCAACCACCAATCTTTTGGTTAGCAGCGAAGCACTTAGGCCTCTGCCACTAGGTCTCCTTCACCATGAAATACACAGTATCTAAACAGACTTTTGGTAATGGTCAGTATAGTTATTAGCACCTTAATTCTCTCTCGCTTAAAATGCATCTCTATTGTTGAGTACTGTCAAGTTGGAACCAACCCATAGCTGACCCTCCAGCGGGTTTTCAGAGGCAGCTAATCGAACGGGAGGAGAGTGCCCGTCCTTCTCCCTCAGAGCGGCTGGCAGGTTCGAACTGCATGCATTTGAGATTGCAGCACAGGTTCTTACCACTAGGCCTCTACTTGAAACATTTAAAAGTCGTTCATAATGTGCCATTTTACTGATTCAGTGCTGAGTCAGTGGGAGGGAGGAGTGGTACAGATGTTTCCTGAAGGCCGAAACAGTGTTCAGATACTTTTAGCTAGTCATGGCACGTGGACACACCTGATTTTTGTCATCTTTCTTTCGCCTTGTTCTGTGTTGAGGAGGACCTTTCAGACACCTCAGGAAGGATGGAGACCCATCCTGGGTCCAACATTTTGGTGCTGCCTTGCTCCCTGCTCCTAATTCTGAGCCACTTCAGCCTTTACCACAGGGCCTTTACACACACTGTTCTCTTTGCCAGGAATGTTTTCCTCTTTTCTCCCCTTAATCTCTCAACCTGCTTGTTTCTAGTTGATGGAAGTGTTCCTCACTTTATTGAGCAGGTCCACTACTCCTTGTAGCCTTATAATATTCTGACTATATAGATATCTAGATATTCTTCAGTTCTTGTATGTGTCCTTTGCTTATATGTATGATGCATTAATGCTTTTCTCCCCTTCTAATCTAAGTGGGGCCAGGACCTTGACTCTTTGTTCATTGTGATGTCCTCTGCACCTGCCTTGGTAAACGTTTGTTGAATGACACTGCACATGCTTGCTCTCAATCCCTGCTTTCCTGGTGGTTTGTAGCCTTATTCTCTTTCCTCTCACCCTCTTCACTCCTTCAGAAGCCAAGCATTCAGTTGGAGAGATGGAAAAGACCAGGGCGCTAAGCCAAAATATGACTGCTTTTCTTTGCTGGTTAAGTCCCTGTCACAAAAATAGTCACTGTCATGGAGTGGTGGGCTCTAGCGCCTGGAATGTGGCCCTGGATCTCTTTTTCAGCCTTATGATTCTTGGGAAGGCTGTACTCACTGCTGCATTGTCAAGACTCTGGAAACTGCAGAGACAGATGATTCCCAAGTGTCAACACTCAGTTGTACTGGGCTGCCACTTGATCCTCTGCCTAATTCCATCTGGCCCTAAATTGGTTGATCATGAATTTCTAGTCATAATTACTTTTTAGTAACGCGGGTAAAGACTTGGTGAGACAGTGTTCCTTGCATGTCCAGACTTCTTAACATCTATCCCCATAGACGAGACAATTTTATATATTAGAACAGTCTAGAGTTGGCATTCTCTTATCCAGCATAGTTGGGAGGTCGAGCTCTGGAGACAGTTGGCATTACCTAGACCGCTTTTCTTGCATCCCAAAGCCTTAGAGTGTTTGACTCCTTTTGGCTCAGAGAATACCTTAGCGCTGGTACCCTGTGTAAGCCCTGTCAGACCTTCGAGTCAATGCAGTGAGCTCTTTGTGGGAGATGCTAGGGTAGAAAAGAAGTTTAGATGAGGTCTCCTCTTCTGGGGATGTGGTCAGTAGTGTTTATAAACTTTGGAGTTGATGTCAGGAATCTAAGTATTTATCTTGAGAGCATTCATTCATCAAATATCCCCCAGGCTCTTTTGTATGCCAGGCCTTGTGTTGTTGTTGTTGTGTGCTATCAAGTACAGTTTAACTCACAGCAACATAATGTGACAATTGAAATGCCACCTAGGTTTTACTGGGCTGTAATCTGGCAGCATAGTCTGTAGGGAGTTGGGCTGCTGACCCAAAGGCCACACCTGCCTGGTAGTTTGAATCTCCCCAGCTCCTCGGGAGAAAGCTGGGCAGTTTCCTCTTGTGTGATTTACAGCCTTGGAAAGCCACTGGGGTTCAGCTGAATCAGTTCTGACTTGACAGCAGTAAGTAGAAGTATGAGTCACCTTTACACATCACCATGCCTTTCCTCCCTTTGAGCTGAGGGGTGAGTTCACACCACCAACCTTTCAATTAGCAGCTGACCATTTGGCCTTTGCGTCACTGGGGCTTCCAAGAGATGGGTTGAATGCTCTGACTCCAATAAGAAATGGGATCTAGCCCCTCCCTCCATGCTCAGACCTAGTGGAAGAAGTAGAAATGTAGAGAGAAATGAGACTTCTTCACTTAAGAGACAACACAGACAGAGGCTCTGATCTGCCTGGCACAGTCACGGAAGGTCCCACAGTGGAGGGGACTTTTGAGTTGGGGCTTGAAGGCTAGTTGTAGGATTTTGTCAGACTAGAGGGCAGGAATGTCTTAGGAGCAGTGTGTGAAGGTCATGAAAGGACCTGGTACTTAGACAGTGGTCAGAAGGTCATGGTACAGGATCACCACAGTTGACATGCATCATGGGATTTTAAAATGTCATGCTTGGGGTTAGGGATCCCTGCATGGCTCAGATGGTTAAGCACTGGGCTAATAAATGCAAATTTAGCCGTTTGATCTCTGCCTGAGTACCTCAAAAGAAATGCCTGGTACCTGTTTCTGAAAGAAAATGCTTTCGATCACAGTTATATCGGAAAGAGCTGGGTTCACCATGACTTAGAAGGAGCTTAACACTTGATAGCACCTGGTTAAACTTGGCATTAAACAGTAACTACAAATCTAATTGTATCTGGTAAAACTTTTTAAAATGCGGCTCATAAATGACTAGTAGTGATCATGTTCTGGTGGCCCAGTGGCAGGAAGCTGCGCTGCAATCCTGAAGGCATCTAGTTCAAATCCACCAGCTGCTCCGTTGGAGAAGGAGGGACATTGTCAACTTCCGCGCGATTAACTGCCTTTGAAAGCCTGGCTGAGGATCAGCTATGGGTCGATTCCGACTTGAAGGTCCGGAACAGCACTGAGCGTGTTGTCAGCCCTCACTACACAGCTGACTTTATCTGCTCATCCGTCATCTCAGACTGCCTATGAGCAGAAGATTATCTTGATTACAATGATATTGTTAACCATAACTGTATGTGACTTAATGAGCACCTATTGTGTACCAGGCACAATATAGGTGCTTTGTGTCTGTCACCTGTCATTTTCACAATGAGTAAGTTACATATCTTCTGTATTTTATTTAAAGAAGTAATGATTCAGTGAAACAGCTTTGAGAGCAGTGTTGATGGGTGCTGACTTGACTCACAGTGGCCCCATGAAACACAGATAAAAACCTTGTTCTGCTCCTTGCTCTTTTCACCATCTCTGGTATGCCCGATTCTGTTTTTGCGGTCCCTGTGTCAGTCCCTGTAGTTGAAGGCCTTCCTCTCTTTTACTGACCTTCTCCCTTTCCCAGTATGAAATAGTGTTCCAAGGACTGATTACTCCTGATAACAGCCCCAAAGTGTCTTTCCCCGGCCTGGCCTCTAAGGAGCACTCTGGTTGCGCACCCTCCAAGACAGACTTGTTTGTTCTTTTGGCAGCCCATGGCGCAGTCACTAATCTCTACAACACCACAGTTCAAAGGTATTGATTCCTCTTTAGTTATCCTTATTCATTGCCCAGCTTTCAGATGCATAGGAAATAATTGAAAGAACCATGGCTTGGATCTCATACACCTTAGTCTTTAAACTGACATTCTTGGTTTTTAGCATTTTACAGAGGTCCTGGACAGCAGAGTTCCCCAGCACAACATATCTTTAAAAAAAAAAATTCAAGTGGTATTACAATTAATGTTGATTGTGAATCCAAGTGAAAAGAAATTGTTGACCGCTTTAGTCTTTCTTTTTTCCACCTGTCATGATGTTGCCTATTGGCGCATTGGTAAGAATTCTTTTGATGTTGAGGTATAACTCATAGTGGTCTTCAGTAAGTGCTTCAAGTCTTCTCTCTCTGCAGACAAGACTGTGTCTGCTGCTCTGCACAGGTTCCTTCTGTTCTGACGCCACTCTCCTCCTTGTCTAGTCCAGCTTCTCAAATGATTTCCTCACCA
The DNA here is from genome assembly GCF_000299155.1 of Elephantulus edwardii. Classification (NCBI taxonomy): domain Eukaryota; kingdom Metazoa; phylum Chordata; class Mammalia; order Macroscelidea; family Macroscelididae; genus Elephantulus; species Elephantulus edwardii. The sequence goes on from NW_006400306.1 coordinate 136,271, forward strand.
CTTGTCTGCTAGATTGCCATGTTGTGTGCTTGCATGTTGCTGTCATGCCGGAGGACATGCTGCCAATATCTCATCTTGCTCATTTTTTAGTGATGCATAATACTCCATTGTGGGACTGTACCACAGTTCCTTTAACTATTCCTCCCTGGGTGGACAGTGAGGTTGTTTCTAACTCTTTGCTATTTTGAATAATGCTATAATAAGCATGGATGTCAATATGCCAGTTTGTTTTGGCAACTCTTATCAGTACCTATGTGTTAACAAGATTCTCACTTCCCCAAAGTCACACAGAGAGTCAGTGGCCAAGCCAGGATGCGAACTGCAGTTAGTCTCCTTCTAAAGTGGGTGCTCTTCCAGCATGTTGTGTTCCTCTGTGAATTAACCTGTCGTCGAAATGACACCAAACATATTACCCACTAGCGTCAAGTTAATTTCAACTCATGGTGGCCCTGTAGGACAACACAGAGCCACCCTAAGTGTAGGGTTTCCATGCTGGGAGTCTGTATGGAGCTGCTTTCCCAGATGCCTTAATAACAGCACTGCTAGAACTTCCCCAAGTGACACAATTACTCCAGTATATCAAGGAACCTTTCACTTAGGAGTTGCAACCTAACAAATAAGCAAAGCTTCTTTTCAAGCATATACATCCAGATGAGTATTATCATTCGAAGACGTTGCTTGGGAAGAGGAGAGTGTACTTGATCCATTGTTTCTGCTCCTTGTTAATTATCTGAATTCCTTTTGGAGTACTTACAAATTAAGTAAGAAAAGCCTTCTCATTACTTTATAATTGTATATAATTTTTAAGCAAAACAGTTCCACCTAGTTTACTTACACATCTTGTATACTGAACTTGGCTTTGACTGCCTTCTGTCTGTTTCCAGAGATGAACTCTCCTCTCAGTGGAGATGTGGCTCTGTATACTTGCAAGGCAGTTCGAAGAGCATTGCTCTAGAGGTTTGAGCCATGAAGCAGCATTGGAATTAGTGAATTGCCTCCCAAAGGCCCAAAGGGACCATTTAAAGGATATACACCTCATTTGAATGTGTAGTTTCTGTTTTTTTTTAAAAATCATTATTGTTACTTCATAATTACGTATTTTCCTGGCTGTGAGTTCTTTATAAGGGCTAGAATTCAGAGGTGCTCAGTAAGCATGTGTGTTGAATGAATAGGTGCCAAGTATATGTAGACATGTACTACTAAAAATTCATGTGAAAGATACAGAGATTGGAGGAGTTTCAGATGATAAAAGTGGAGTTTCTTAAGACTCTGAATGTTCTTTTCCAATACTGATCTTGGGTATTCTGGCATGCCTAATCATACTGTCCTAGGATCAAGGTGACTAGAGCTTAAGATCAAAGCCTTGAACTGAATTCAAAAGAAGATAAGATCTTTGTAACTGGTGATTTGTACTTTGCCAGCTAGGACCTAATAAAAATGATTGTTAAACAAGACTGTTAAGCTAATGTGACAGAACTTTTCTCTTTTATAGCATTAGTAGCAGCTCACAGAGCCAACGTTTCGAATTTGCAAAGTGCTTTTATAGATGCATCAGGGTTATCAGGCTGATAAATCAGAAGGGGAAGGAGCCTTAGAGGAGAGTAAGTAACTCCCCTAAGCTCACACCTCTGACAAATGACAGGTGGGGGCACGAATGCACATCTCACTGGCCTGTGTTCTTTCTAGTCTTTTCAAAGTTTTTCTTAGTTGCAATTGAGTTAATGCTCTGCATAGTGACACTCTGTGTATGGAGTAGGGTTTTCAGGACCTTTGGAGAGCAAACTGCGAGGTCTGCTTTTTGAGGAGACTTGGTGGGCATTTCTTGGGGTTTAGTCAGTCAGAGCAGTAACTTGTGTCATGCAGGGCTTCCGGCCATTTGAAGAGTAGTTTGTAGGGTTTGTTTGTTTGTTTGTTTGTGGGTTTTTTTTTTTTGCTTTTGAGCTCTCTTATATGCAGTAGTAAACATTTTTCTATCAAACCAGTTAACATTGCCACTAAACTGCATTGAATTTTGTGAATAAGACACTGCTCAGTGTTTACGGGGTCTTGGTGGCACAGTAGACATGTTGCCACAAACTTTTATATTGATGACCGAGCTTCGAAACATTTTGCCATCATTTGTGGCAAGATGTTAAGAGTTGGACTGCTAATCGAAAGTTTGGTGGTTTGAACCCAACATTTGCTTCATGGGAGAAAGAGCAAGCTGAGTGCTCCCGTAGAGGTTTCGAGCTTGGAAAGGCCTGTGGGGCAGTGCCATCCTGTCCTGTGCGTTTTCTCTGAGTCAGGGAGGACTTGGTGGTAACAGTGTATTCCCGAACAGTCTGCCAGTGCCCACTAGCAGTTAGTCTGTTGGGGCCATTCTCTCAAAGTGTAGACAGTAAGTCACCTCCAAGGCTGGGCCCCTAGGAAGACCGGGAAAGAACCATGAAGCCAGCTCCTTGCACTAGAGAACAGTGACAGGGCTGGAAGGAGGCCAGCTGTGTGATTTCATTTGTGGTAAATAGATACGAGAACTTTGACAAGCACTTTTTCTTCTCTTGCTCTTCTACTGGAGACAATGCATTTCGGCTTGAGCCGAAAGCTCCATTTAAATTCCAAAGAGGACACTAGCTCTGTTAAAGTTTGGTCTGTGTGACACTGCATGGTCTAGTGCTGTCCGAGCGGAAATACAGCTAGTGGGAGACTGACAGACATTTGTTCTATCAGAGTTTATAAGATTCTGGGGATAAAAAAGAAAACAGAAAAACAAAAAAATTCATTGCTGTGGAGTCAAAATCAACTCATGGCTGACCTCCCAGTTCGTTTTCTTTTTTTTTTTTTTTTTGGGGGGGGGTGGGCGGTTAACTTAATGCACGTTTACAGAGATTTTTTTATTTCCATACATTTTTCTCCCTTCCCACCTCTCCCCCCAGTTCACTCTTCTCTGAAAAGTAAAAGAAAAATTATTTTATTGGTTCAGCAGGTTTTCTGAGGTCCTAAATCTTGTGGGAGAAGATTGCCCATCATTCATTCCTGGAGCAGCTGGTAGATTCAAACCACTGGAAAGACTAAAAGTCTCAATTCAGGGCGCTGTCTCTAGGGAAAAGCTTTCTCTCTTTTTGCTGGATCTGGAGGAATATCTTTGTCCCCTTTCAGTGTCCTAGTATTCACCTGTAGGCCTGACACTCCTTGGAGAAGAGGAGGTTCACAGTGTATGGCATGCATCCCAAGGACATGCTTCAGTACTGCTGCTATAGAAGTGTTGTCTGTTTCCTTTTTCAGTTTTATTAATGTTTGTTTTATATATTTTGTAGGTCTTTCATTTGGTGCATAGATATTATTGTTATGTTCTCTTGTTCTATTGACCGTTTAAGCATTACGTAGTGACCTTCCTTGTCCTTTGTGATGGTTTTTGCATTGAAAATTATTTTATCAGACATAAATATTGCTACTCCTGCTTTTTTCTGGTTGTCATTTGCTTGGTATATTTTTTCCCCACCCATTTATTTTTAGTCTTTCTTTATCTTCATTTTTCAGGTGTGTCTCTTGTAGACAGCACATTGATGGATTTTGTTTTTGAGTATTCAATAGATGTCATTCCACTGTCTTCTTGCATGGTTTCTGCTGAGAAATTGGCATTTCATCTTATCTGTTCTCCCTTATAGGTTACTTTCTGTTTCAGAATTCTCTCCTTTGGTTCTGGCAGATTTGATTATGATATGCCTTGGTATTTTTCTTTTGGGGTCACTTCTATATGATATTCACTCAGCTTCTTGATTATATATTCTCTTATTCTTCTTTATGCCTGGGAAGTTTTCCTCTAGTAATTCTTCCTCAACTTTTCGGTACCTTTACTTTCTTCCTCCTGTTCTGGGATTCCGGTGATGCACATGTTATTTCTCGTGATGGTGTCCTACATTATTCTTAGGTTTTCTTCTTTTCCCTTCCATTTTGAGTCTGCTTTTTGCTCTAGCAGATCAGTAGTGACAATTTTGTCTTCTGGTTCTCAGGTTCTGTGTTCCATCTCTTCAACTCTTCTCATGTGTCCCTCCATCATGTTGACAGCATCTGAAACATAGGACCTCATATTTTGGATGATGGTTTCTTATTTTTCCAGTACAGTTAATGCCTTGTTTGTTTTATCTGCATTATTTTGGATTGTTTTTTTTAAGCTCCTTGTGGGTTTTGCTTGCAGTATCCTATAATTCTTCAAGTTTTTCTTTCATCCATTGAAAATATTCAGTCATTTTTCTTTTAAATTCAGCATCAGAAAGTTCCATCAGACTTCCTGGCTTTAGAAAATCCATTGACACTGTTCTCACTTTTGGGGGTGATATCTTGTGTTGGGTTTGTGTAGTGTGTGAGGTAGACTGATTCTTTCTTGACCTTGCTGTGGTAGAGTTTTTCATGCCTGAGATAATGATAGGTTCTTGATCTGAAATCACTGCTTCAGAAGAGGGTTAGGCAGGCACATGCATGCATGTAGGGTGGGCACACACATAGATGCATGCAGGGGCAGGAGGGGGGAGGCACACATGCAGATGCACGGGGGGAGGGGCATGCATGGGGACCTGAATGGAAAACCAGGAAGCCTTGGTTTTCCCCTAGAGAACTGGGTCTGCCACCCCAGTCAAGCACCAGCTGGCTTACTCCCTACTGAAGGGGTCCCACGTGGTTCAGCAATCAACAGTGATCCTCCCCTAAGTACCTCACGCAAATTCCCGCAGTCCTGCTTGCGGGTGGGTCCCACTACAGCTCACTGCTCCTGGTTGAGGCTCTCTGCTCCCCCCTGAGGCACGCTGCTCCCCGCTGAGGCTCCTTGCTACCATAGCTCCCAAACTAATTATTTTAATAATAGTTCTCACTCAAATTCCATCTGTCCTGCTCACACTGCGCATGTTGTTCTTGTGGATTCTGTTTTTATATTTGGAATTTAAATGCCTCAAATCTTTTGACTATGAATTTGGTTTTGATTTGTTTTATTTTTGTTTCTCTTCCATCTTGGTTTGTTTTTAATTCATTTCTTATAACTGTGTTCTTGCTGCCTCATACTATCTTCTTGCTAATAATACTTGGTTTTAATATACAGTTCCAGTCATCTTTTGGGAATTGGTACCAGACTGTATAGTTGAGATTTTATTCCTTTTTTAATATTCTTGATAAAGCTCATAAGAAATGTTTCATTTCACTAAATCTTGTCCCTTGTCTGTTTTACTGTTCCTGGGGTGAGATGGGAAGAAATCTCATAGAGCTACTGCCGTCAGCTGAGGTACAGGGGTTGACTCAGTGAAAACTGCTAGTGAGGCTGACCTAGCCCGTTTTTATGTGGAACAGACACACTATGCTATTTGTGTTAAAATATTTGAGAGATACTTTCTTGAAAAGGAAAGCTATGTATCTTCCGCTTCAAAGAAAACAATTACTGTATTTTTTTGCAAATGGAAAAAAATTGGGCTTTGAAGGGAATAATAAATTTTTGAATGCTTTTACCACCATGAGGATGACAGCTTCCAAATATTTAATATATTTCTTTTTTTTTCAAATACTTAAGATATTTCTGATGCCGTGGGTGGTGATATTAACTGGTGTAATTTTTTAGATTATATGGTAAAATGTGTCAGTGTTTGAACGATCTTGTTCACTCAGTCACTGCATGAGACTGCACAAGTACAAAGGGTCCATTCAGAGTGCAGGAGACACCATCTGGTTCAGTGTCTCTGAAAACAAAAAGATTCCACATTGCCATTAACCTTTCAGAAACTACCACTTGTTGAGTTTCTATATCCTGTTAATTGTTCTTTTCTAACTGCGTATCTCTGTGAGATTGGCTTTCTTTTTTTAAAAAATCAAGCAAACACCAAAAAAACACACACCACACCCAAACAACCCCAAACTACACTAGCATCAAATCAATTCTGACTCCTAACAACCCTCCATTAGTTTTCTAAGGCTGTAAATCTATATAGGAAATGGCTGCTCATCTTTCTCCTACAGAGCACCTGGTAAATCCAAACCACTGACCTTTTGGTCAGAAGTTCAATGTGTTATGCCTTTAGAGCGCCTTTTCCTTTATATACTTACAGCATATTGGATGGGACGTAGATATTAGAAGAGACGTGTCTTCTGTTCAAAAACTGCAAAACTGGAAAGCAGTGCCCTTCTGCTCACTGACTTTTTTGCTTATTTGGTTTTTAATTGAGTTAATGAATCTTCTAAATACTAGTTTTTATATCTGTTGGGGATTGAATTACCATTTCCCCAAAGAGTCCTAACCCCTGATACTTACAAACTTCACCTCAGTTGGAAATAGGACCTTTGAGAATGTTATCAATTAAGATGGGGTCAGACTATATAGTACGATGGATACCAGTAGAGTAGATGATGCCAGAAAGTAGAGTGAGACAGAAGTGTTCTTCCCTTATGCTTCAGAAAGACCATAGTCTTGGAATTCTAGCCTCCAGAGCTATAAAATGATAAATTGCTATTGTCTTCAGCTAATTTGTTTGTAGTCATTACAGAACCCTAAAATTACAGAACATTACAGAACCCTAGAAAATGATGATGCTTTGATAGAGTACGTATCAGTAGGTGCATCGTTCTAATTAGGTGCTACTGAGTTGGTGCCAAGCCATTGTGTCCCATGTATAATAGAAAAAAACACTGAGCAGTCCTATGCTATCCTCAGAAGTGCTATCAGGATGGGCCTCATTGTTGCTGTTGCTATTTCAGTCCATCTCATTGAAGATTTTCCTCCTTTGCACTGACCCTTTCCTTTATGATGTATTAATTATGTGAGTCCCTGGAGAAAGACAGTAAGTAGAGTCAGCAAAAAAGTAGAACACGTTCCATCAAACAGGTTGACAGAGCAGCTTCAACAATGGGACCAAACATAGCAACAACTGTAAGGATGGGGCAGGACCAGGTAGTTTACTTCTATTCTGTCTACATGGGCTCACTATGAGAACCGACGTGGTGGGGCCTAACAGCAGCAACCATGAAGAAGAAGAGAGCTTTATCTTAGCAGCAGAGAACTCTCTAGCTGGAAGCAGGAGAGACGTGGCAGAAGGAGAATCAGATTTTAGCCTGGAAAGGATTCAGTATGCTATTGCTAGCTTTGAGTGGTAAGGCCTTACATGTGGGCCTCTAGGATTTTAGGGAAGCCTTGAGCTGATAGGCAGCGAAGAAGTGGGGACCTCTACCTTGCAGCCCCAGAATCTGCTAACAACCTCAGTGAATTGAAAGCAGCTTCTTTCCAGAAGCTTCTTGTAAGAGCCCAGACAGCCTTGATGTCAGCTTGTTGAGACTGGACAGAGAAAGCAGCTGAGCCCGCCTGGACTGGTGACCTACAGACCGGGAGAGGATCGGTTTGTGCTCAGGGTCCCCTTCTGAAAAGGGGACCTCTGGGTTTGCCTTCTTTCCAGATCGGTGATCCCAGCATTTGGCTACTTTGCTGGAACCTTTCTCACCTCTGATCTCTGTAGGTAAGAAAGTTGCTAGGAGTTGTCTCTGGTCGCTTTGAGGGAATGTCCCTTGCCGTGCTGCAGCTGGGGACTTCCTGTAGACAGCATGCTAGGAAGATAGTAGTTTCTTTCCTGCTCTCTGGCCCCTCACTGCCACAGCCTATTGGTCCAGACTCTCCCTTAAAGTGGGAGGGTCAAATCTAGCTTCCATTAGTAATTGCATCCTTGACAGTATAGTTCCACATTACTATTTTAAGGACATTCTCTTCAGGAATTTTCTTTTATGTGTGATATGAAAGCATGTGAGATTCAAGGGACTGGTGTTGTAGTCCATACTATGTTGGACTATCAACCAAAAGGTCAACGGTTCAAATCTACCTATGAGCCACTCTGAAGAAGAAAGATAGGCATTCTTCTCCTATAAAGACTTCATCTCAGAAACTTAAGGACAAGTCACCATGAGTTGGAGTTTACAGCAGTGAGTTTAGTTTGGCTTTCTTTATTTTGTTCAATTTTAAAAAAATATGCCAAGATGTTGCTGTGTATGAACGTGACAAATGGCTGCCTTTTTACTGGAACCTGCGAGAGAACTTGACCATATCTTGACGGTGGCTGCTTTGTCCAGACTCTCTGTTGTGAGGGAGTGTTCTTTCTGTCTGGAACGCTTCCTCGTCTCTCTTCCTTCCCTGTCTAGCAGTTTTCCATGTTCCCTCCAACCCCAGCTCCTCTCTTTCCCAGTACCCCAAAGGGAATCCATGTTTCCTCTGTGGGCCCTAATAGGCTCTGTCTAGAGCAACATCACCTGTCATGTTGTGTTAGGATTGCATGTTTCTGTGTGGACTCCCTCCTACTGGAAAGCAGGGAATGTGATTTAGTCTTCTTTATGTTTCTCTTATCCCCTAACACAGTATGTCTGCTACATAGAACTTTCCAATAAATGGTATTGAATTAGTGACTTGCTTATTTAAAATGTGGTAAGTATACATGGAACAAAACATGTGCCATCTCTACATTTTCCCATGTACACTGCAGTGACATTAATGACATCCATTGGGGGGTATAGCCATCACCACTCTATGTTTTCAGATTATTCCCTGACTGTTAACAGAAGCTCTTTGTACTGCTAAGCCCCTCTTTCCCCCTCCCTCCCATCTGTGTTGCGTACTTATCCATTTCCCTATTCTAGAGTCTGCATTTATATTTATTTACCCCATTTATATATCCTAACCTTTTTATGTAAGTGACACCATGCAGTGTTTATCGTGATTGACTTCTTTCACTCAGCATGATGTCTTCAGGCTTCACCCACGTGGCAGCATGCCTCGGGACTTCATCTCTCTCCATGGCTGAGTCGTGATCCATTGTATGTCTTGGACACCCTTCATTTGTTGATGACTTTCTGGTCATTTCCACCCATTGGCAATTGTAAATAGTGCTGCACTGAACATTGGTGTACATGAGTGACTATGTTGAAAAATATTGCTGTTATAACTCCTCGTTCAGTGTCACATGTTTGTAAAAAGGAATCCCCTTTAACCATTCTCTTTTCTCCTAGTAAATTCCTCATCTATGCCTGTCTGCTGCTGTTTTCTGTGCTGCTGGCCCTTCGTCTGGATGGCATCATTCAGTGGAGTTACTGGGCTGTCTTTGCACCCATATGGCTGTGGAAGCTAATGGTCATTGTTGGCGCCTCCATTGGAACTGGAGTCTGGGCTCGAAATCCCCAATACCGGTAATCCTGCTTCATAAAATTACTGGATTCTGTCCTGGAAAAAAAGTATCTTAGGTTCTTTCCTGTTTAAGTGAAGGCCATTTTCTCTTTCCATTCTCTGTGAATTTGTAAGACAGACAAATTGAGTCCTATTCTAAGTTTTAAAAATTAAATTATTTGCAGAAATTTTGTTACCCATGCCTTGTCATTTTGGGTGGTCAAGTTCCTAGATAAATCCATAGATTTTTATAAACTGACTAGGAGCATGGACAGAAAAATTTCCACTGTACTAGATTTTAAAGATGGTGTGAGCCTGGGTGAGCTGGAGGTCCGGTCTCCCCTCATGGGCAAGGTAAGGGGAGAGGGAATGGCCAGGAGGAGATCCATGAAGTGGCCTGAGGCAGCTGCTCCACTGAGAACAGTGTCTCTGAGACAACCTCACCTTGTTTAGTTCTTGGTTATTAATTTCAAAATAAGATTTCTACCATGTAAAAAAAGGCACTGCATACGTGTGGAGAATTCTTTTAGATGTCTTTTTTCAGTCACTACTTACAGACTTATGTCAAGAATAGTGGGCACTCCAAAGGTCTTGGGTAGGTGAGGGCCATTACTTTCATGGGTAACAGTTTGAAAGGTCTTAGGTTGTTATTAGGTCTTAGTTTATTATTAGTTTATTATGTAACTTTCATGGGCAACAATTTGAAAGGTCCTTTTTATCATTTTATTTTTGTGGGGTTTTCTTTTTTGTGGTATTATTTTCAGATATCTCATGTTTGATAATAAAAAATTCAGTAAGTACTTTAAGTTTCCTTAAAAGATTTTTTTATTGTTGTGAAATAATACACAACAAAGTAGATAGCAATTCCACTAGTTTCTGCATGTACCATTCATGCCATGGAGTTCATTCTTCAGTTTGTGCGGCCATTCTCACCCTACTTTTCTGAGCTATTCCTGCCCGTTACCAAGAACTCACTGTCCCCTAAGAGTCTGTTGAAACTTTGAAGTTGCTGTTGTCACTTTAAGCCCATATAGTTCATAAAAGAGCACAATGCTCAAAGCAGACTTATTTATTAGTTAAGCATGGTGATTATTTGTTTTTTCAAGTACTTGGGGGGGGATGTTGTGCTTTAAGTTCTAAAACTTATCTTAAACCACTAATTTCTGAGGTTCATCCAGCTTCCATGGCTCCAGAAAGTCTGGACACCATGCTGATTTAAAATGTTCTGTATTTTCACCCTATTCATCAGGACTTTTCTGTGAAATCTTTGATATAAATGTTCTATGATGGAAGCAGGACCCATTGAGTTCCTCAGGTCTTGTGACACAGGAGGAAAGTTGTTCATGGAGACAGTTGCCTGTCCATTCCATGTTATTGTTGTCAGGTACCAGCATGTCAGCTCTGACTGAAGCCTTTGCTACCCACACACTCTCTGCTGTGCACAAACCCACTGGAACGCTCACTGTGTCGGTCCATCTCCCTGAAGGTCTTCCTTCTCCCTTGCTCACCCTCGACTTGGCCAAGGACGGAGCCATCAGATAACACATCCAGAGTATGTGAGAGAAGCCCATGATAGTCAGTACTCTTCATCGAACACCACAGTGTGAAGGCACCGATTCTGTGCTCTCATTATCCATCTTTGGCATGCATATGAAGTAATTGGAGATGCCATGGCTTGGATGAGGCACAGCCTAATTTTTAAGTGGCTGGAATGGATAGGGAACTGCCAGAAATAGAAATTTTATCAGGAGACCATGGAACAAGGAATGTCATTGCCTAGCTTTGTGGTAATATTCAGTATTTGTCCTGTAACTGTTCTTTGATGCTTTTAAAAATTGTTATTGGTGGTGGTGGTGATATGTGCCATCGAGTCTCCTGCGACTCATAGTGACTTTATGTACAACAGCCCTAAACCCTGCTCTATCCTGTGTCAGTCTTACTGCCTCTGACACAACTACCCCCATTACCCCCATTACTGAATCAATCCATCTCATCCATGGTCTTCCTCTCTTGAGCTGTCCTTCCACCCTCCCAAGCATGATGTCCCTCTCCAAGGACCGGTCCCTCCTTGGAACATGTCCAGAGTATGTCAGACAAAACTTCAGAATCCTTGCTTCCTAGGAACAGCCTGATCTCACCCTCTCTAGGATGAACCTATTTGTTCTCCTAGAAGTCCATGGTACAGTCAATACTCTTCTCCAGCATCACAGCTCAAAAGCTTCAATTCTCCTTCTTTTATCCCTAGTCATTGTCCAGCTTTCTGATGCATTATCAAGTGATTGCAAAGACCATGGCCTGTATCAGGTGTACCTTAGTTTCCAGACTGACATCACTGCTCTTCAGTACTTTGGAGAGGTCTCTGACAGCAGACTTTCCCAATGCAATTCGTCTTTTCATTTCCTGGCTGCTGGTGTTGATTGTGGAGCCATGCAAACTAAAGCTGTTAACAGTCTCAATCTCCTCATCTCAAGTTCCTCATCATCTTCATGATGCTGCCAAATCAGCCCAGCGGTGAGTATCTTTGTCTTCTTGATCTTGAGCTTCAATCCATATTGAAGGCTGTAGTCCTTCACCTTCTGCAGCAAGCACTTCAAGTCCTCCTCAGTTTCAGGGAGCAGGGTTGTGTCATCTGCATAATGCAGGCTGTTGATGAATCTTCTTCTAATGTTAATGCCACATTTCTCCTCATAGAGCACAACCTCCCAGATAATCTGTTCTGCATAAGGTATGGAGACAGGATACATCCCTGGCGGACACCCTTCCCAATTTTGAACCATGCAGTATTTCCCTGCTCTGTTCTGGCGACTGCCTCCTGGTACAAGTATAGGTTTTGCATAAGTATGATCAAGTGTTCTGGGATTCCCATTCTTCTCAGAGTCAGCCACAGTTTGTTGTGATCCACACAGTCAAATGCCTTTGCATAGTCAATGGAACACAGATAGACATTCATCCGGTACTCCCTGCTTTCAGCCAAGATCAATCTAACATTAGATATAATATCCCTAGGACCATGGCCTCTTCTAAACCCAGGTCGCACTTCCTGGCAGTTCTCTGTTAACGTACTGTTCCAGACGTTTTTTGGATCATTTTCAGCAGAATCTTGATTGTGTGTTATATTAATTCAATAATTTCCACATTCTGTCGGGTCACTTTTCTTTGCAATGGGAACATACATAGATCTCTTCCAGTCAGTTGGCAGCTAGTTGTCCTCCAGATTTCTTGGCAAAGCTTAGCACATCCAGGACAGCATCTGTTTGTTGAAATATGTCAGTTGGTATGCTGTCAATTCCTGGGGCCTTGTTTCTTGCCAGTCCTTTTAGAGCAGCTTGAAGTTCTTCCTTCCTTCAGCACCACAGGCCTTTGCTCATACGTTGTTTCGTGAAATTCTTCAGAGTCCACCAGTTCCTTTTGGTGCAATGACTCTATATTCTTTCCATCGTCTTTTAATGCTTCCTGGATCATTTAATGTTCTGACCAAAGCATCCTTAAGTATTGCAACTCGAGGCTTGAATTTGTTCTTCAGTTCCTTGAACTTAAGAAATGCTGAGCAAGTTCAGCCCCTTTGATTTTTCTGACTCCAGCTGTGCACATTTCGTTATAATACTTTACTTAGTCTTCCCGCGCTGCCCTCTGAAATCTTCTGTTCATCTCCTTAGTATCTTGATTTCTTCCCTTTGCTTTGTCTTCTCGGCACTCTAAGTGAAATACTTATAGTCTTTTCTGACATCCATCTTGGTCTTGTCTTCTTCCTCTGTCTTTGTAATGAGCCCCTGCATTCTTCCTGGGTGATACCCTTGATATCCTCCCACAGCTCATCTGGTCTTTGCTCATGAGTGTTCAGAGCCTCAAACCTGTTCCTGAGGTGGTTTTGAAATGCAGGTGGGATAGACTCAGGCTATATTTTGGTTCCTGTAGATTTGATTTCATTTTCCTCAGCTTCAGCTCGAACTTACATATGAGTAGCTGGTGGTCTATTCCACAATCCACACCTGGCCTAGTTTTCACAGCTGATACAGAGCTTCTCCAGCGATTTTTTTCCCCGCACAGGTTTAATCAGTCTGATTCCTATGTATACAATCAGGTGAAATCCATGTGTATAGCCTGCATTACTTTTTCTCACAAAATGCAGTTGCAATGAATATATCATTGTGCAAAATTCTATCATTCTATCTGAGGCTTCATTACTGTCACCCAGTCCATGTTTTCCAACTACTGATCCTCCTTCTCTGTTCCCAACTTTTGCATTCCAGTCACCCATTATTATCAATGCATCTTGATTGCATGTTTGATCAATCTCTGACTGTAAAAGTTGGTAGAAATCTATTTCCTCCTCTTTGGCTCTAATTGTAGGTGAATATATTTGAATGATAGTGATAGTCACTGGACTTCCTTGTATGCATAAGGATATTATCCTGTCACTCACAACATTGTATTTTAAGACGGATCTAGAGATGACTTTTTAACTATGAAAGCAACCCCTTTTTTCCTCACCTTTTCATGTCCGGCATAGTAGATCATATGATCATCTGATTCAAAATGTCCCATGCCAGTCCATCTCATTTCGCTAGTACCTAGTATGTCAATATTTATGCATTCCATTTCTTTCTTAACAATGCCCAATTTTCTTATATTGATGGTTCTCACATTCCATCTTCCAATCACCAGTGTCTGCTTACAGCTGTTCGTCCTTCTCTTTGTTTCCATACTTGAGGGCTCAGCCGCAGTTGCCATATCTGATAGTCTAAGTGTGCTCCGTTGTACACAGGGTTTCAAAGGCCTGCTGTTTTGGAAGTCCTTATTCCTAGTCTGTCTTAATTCGAATGCTCAGATATAGAACACTATCTGACAGACAATCATTTTATATAAAAGAGTAGATGAAAGACATTTCCTGAATTGTAGAAATAACCAATAGAGTCAGTGTTGCCCCCCGCCCTTGACACGTGTCTTGACTCACCCCTTTGCCTGCTCCGCCAGCATTCCCTTCTACTCCCACCTACTCCATTCAGCACCTCTCTCCCTCTCTCCAGCCGTTGATGTGATGGCTTATATCTCAAGCTTTCTCAGCTTCTGTAATTCTGAACTCCTCAAGCTGCTGCCAGTTTCATGTGCTGCAGCCAGTATCTGTTGCGTTTAGGAGTTTGTAAGTCCAAATACCAGATACTAGTATTAGGGAAGGCTACCTATCTCAGATGGTTCTGAGGGGAAATCCTTTGCCTTGAACTTCTGCTGTAGTTTTAAAGATTAGACTCATTAAGAAGAGGCCACGGAACAAGGAATGTCATTGCCTCGCTTGGTGTTAATATTCAGTATTTGTGCTGTAACTATTCTTTGATGTTTTAAAGATTAGACTTCTTTACATTTCTACTTGCTTTTCCTTCACTTGTCATCAGATTTACACGTCATATTGAAATATCAACATGAACTGTTGCTTAGAATGCAGACTGTGAACTGAGTGTTTTTTATCCCCTTTCAGAGCAGAAGGAGAAACATGTGTGGAGTTCAAAGCCATGTTGATTGCAGTGGGCATCCACCTGCTCCTGCTGATGTTTGAGGTGTTGGTCTGTGACCGGATTGAGAGAGGAAGCCATTTCTGGCTCCTGGTCTTCATGCCACTGTTTTTTGTTTCCCCTGTATCTGTTGCGGCTTGTGTTTGGGGATTTCGACATGACAGGTCACTAGAGGTAAGAGTTCATGCCTTCAGTAATGCTGTATATAATTAAGAACTTATTATGTAATCATTATGTCTGAGTAATGTTTGGGTCAATTATTTGAACATAAATAGCTTGCACTTGATTAGAAAGAGTCTGGTCCCTTACTCCAGGTCATGTGTTGGGGGGAGTGGGAAACATCTTAATCTTTTTATACTTAAAGCACAACTACACATGCAGTAGGTAGATAAACAAGGATATCTAATATCTGTAGCTTAACATTTCAAGGAGAAAAGAAATATCCATAAAAGCTCCCCCTGCTGATAGTGGTTGCAGAGCACACCAAGACCCTGAGCTAAGTTTTTCGGCCCCTCAGGAGTGGCCTTTGGGCTGTCTCTTGGTGGCCCCCTATTACAGCCGTCACGTGAACCCCTGCCTGTCTTCCAGAACCACATTCTCCTTTCTTGCTAACCATCCTCTCGTCCTTGGGAGCCCCTTGGACTTGGACTTTTTCCACACTCTCCAGAAACTCTGGTCTCACGCTAAAGAAGACAAGATAACAGTAGGTTCGTGGTGCACATGTCTGAAATCATCTCAGACTCTTCTCACACATGGTGACCCCCGCCTCTGTCTTAGGTTCCTTTTCTGGATGCCTCTCCCTCACCACCTTTTCATCAATTGCTGTTTCCTAGGATTCCGAGCTTGTTGGCAGTCTACACATGCGGTCTGAATGGTCATTGGCACAGTCCCTGTTTTCACTACTGCCTGGGTGCTGTTGACTTCCACCAACGCCAGATTCCTTATCCAGCCTCCCTCCCTCTTTGTTCCTTCCTTCGGTGAAAGACACATTTCCACCCAGTCCTCCAGACTGTTCCAGTTTCTACCTCTCTTTTGTATCTTCCCTCTATTACTTGAACTAACAAAATTAGACCGAGCTTTAAAATCAGTTCCAGACCCTGAGATCCAAAACTTCCAGGTGTTACCTGTGTGGTCAGTGTTTTCGGTTAGGAAGGGTGAGCTGTGGCATTTTGGTAGGAAGTGGGTTGGTGGATAGGACTGTGCTGCCTATTGGCGGACAGTGCTCAGCCCTGCCCAGAATACATG
Source organism: Elephantulus edwardii (assembly GCF_000299155.1). NCBI lineage: Eukaryota > Metazoa > Chordata > Mammalia > Macroscelidea > Macroscelididae > Elephantulus > Elephantulus edwardii. The sequence continues at coordinate 152,171 of NW_006400306.1, forward strand.
AGTAGGCTTTTTCCTCCACCACCAGGTCTTTGTGCCTTTGCACCTGTAAGTACCCCTGAACATTGATGAGACACTGAAAGGGTTACCTGTAGACAGAGAAGAAAGTGGAAGAAACTTGTAAATATTTGGAATTTTGGTCTTTAGAAAGCAAAAAGGTATACATCTAACTAATATCACACGCCAGCAAAACCCTACTGAAGATTATTCAAAAATAACTGGAGCAGTACTTTGACCGTGAACTACTAGAAATACAAGCTGGGTTTAGAAGAGGCTGTGGTACTAGAGACATTATCACCAGCGTCAGATGGACCTTAGCTAAAAGCAAAGAGTACCAGAGGAATGTTTATCTGTGCTTCATTGACTATGCAAAGGCATTTGACTGTGTGGATCACAACAAATTGTAACCTTGAGAGGAATGGGAATCCTAGAACATTTGATTGTATGTATGCAAAACCTATACCTGAACCAGGAGGCAGTTGTCAGAACAGAGCAAGGAAACTGTATGGTTCAAAATCAGGAAAGGAGTGCATCAGGTATATGTCCTGTCTCCATACCTTTTCAGTCTATATGCAGAGCAGATCAGTCAGGAAGCAGGACTTTATGAGGAAGAATGTGGCATCAGGATTGGAGGAAGACCCATCAACAATTTGTGATGTGTAAATCACACAACCTTGCTTGCTAAAACTAAGAAGGATCTGAAGTTATTTACTGCAGAAAGTCAAGGACTGTAGTCTTCAGTATGGATTGGAGCTCAACATCAAGAAGACAAAGATTCTTACCCTTGGGCCAATTGACAGCACCTTGATAGATGGAGAAGAGATTGTGGTTGTTAACAGTTACAGCTTTCTCAGCTCCACAGTCAATACTCTTGGCACCAGCAGTCAGGAAATTTAAAGAAGAACTGCATTGGGGAAGTCTGCTGTCAGACATCTCTCCAAAGTGCTAAAGAGTAATGATGTCAGTCTTGAGACTAAGGTGTGCCTGATCCAGGCCATGATCTTTGATGCATCAGAGAGCTAGTCAATAACTAAGGATGACAGAAGAATTGATGCCTTTGAGTTGTGATGCTGGAGAAGAGTATAGAGCATACCATGGACCTCGAAGAAAACAGATGGGTCTGTTTTAGAGAGGGTGAAACCAAGTTTTTCCTTGAAGGCTAGGATTTTGGTGCTCTGTCCCACGTACTTTAGGCATGTGGCAAGGAGAGACCGGTCCTTTTAGGACATCATGCTCGGAAGGGTGGAGGGTTGGCCAGTACTTGGAAGACATCATACTCAGAAGGGTGGAGGGACAGTGCAGGAGAGGAAGACCCCGGATGAGATAGATTGATACAGTAACTTGGGCAATGGAGGTAGCTGCGTCAGAATCACTGGACCAATAAGCAGCATCATGATAGAAGGAGAAAAGATTGAAATTATCAACTATTTCGTCCTACTTGGATCCACAGTCAGTAGCCTTGTTACCAGCAGTTAAGAGATCAGGAGACAGTGCATTGGGCAAGTGTCCTCTCAGGAACTTCTCCAAGTTACTGAGGAGCAGTGATGTCAGTTTGAAGGTGAAGGTGTGCCTGATTCAGGCCATAGTCTTTTCAATCATTTGTACACTGGAGAACTGGATAATGAATAAGATAAAGAATTGATGTCTTTGAGCTGTGTGTTGGAGAATAGTAGTGAATATCCTATGGACTACCGAAAGAACAAACACATGTGTCTTGAAGAAAGGGTAGCCAGAATGTTCCTTTGGGGCAAAGATGTTAAAGTTCTGTCTTCACATACTTTGGGCATGTTGTTAGAAGAGTGTATTCCTTGGAGATGGACATCATGGCTGGGAAAGCAGAGGGATGGCTAAGGCAAGGAAGACCCTCAGCCAGGTGGATTGACACACTGACCGCTGCAACGGTCTTGAGTATATCAGAGATGAGAAGGGTGCCCCACGGTAGGACAAGTTCAGATCTGTTGTCCATAGGGTCGCTCTGAGCCAGACTTAGCAGTCCCCAAAACCAACAACCTCTTTCCAAAAAGTACTGAAAACTCTGAGGATGAGTTCTCTGTCCACGTGGAACCACAAAGAAGAGGACGGGATCCATGGCAGAGAGCCGGTTAGGAAAAGCGGGAAGCTTAGGGATGGATGAGGAATCAACCCCACAGCAGGAGGCCCTGAAGGATGACTGAGTCCTTCTACACTGAGAACCCGGAAAGCTGGGCTTTGTATGCTGTGCTGGAAAGTGCATATTTTTTGATTCTGAGGCTTTAGAGTGCCAGTCAAGGTATCGTCTCACTGGCTAGTTTTCCCTGCCGGGTCGAGAGCAGGCTGTACGGTGGTGGGGAGGTGAGGAAGAAGCTGTGGAAGGAGGGGAACCTGAGCGGAGGCCTTAGTAGTAGGGGACTCAGGAGGAGGGAGTGGGGTGGAAGGGAGTTGATGAGTGATGCTGAATGGTGTTTTCCAGCTTCTTGGTTCCAGTGATGAGCCCGTTGTGGTACTCTGCAGAGAAGGGGAAGGGCAGTTTGGGATTCACCATGGGGTCCAAGCTGGGCCTAAGTGCTCAGAAGGCAGGCCTGGTGGGAGACAGCCTTGCAAACCAGCAAAGAGAAGGCCATGCAGAATCATTGTGTTCCCTCCCTCATGCCCAGTTTGGAGCGAGTGAGGGAAAGTAGGGATGTGTCTGCCAGTGTGTTTCTGGGGGAAAAAGGAAGACTGAGTTTCAAGGTCTGTGGAGCAACTCCGTTGGAGGAGCAGGTGGGGCAGGAGGGCGCTGAGGGCTGTGAGGAGAGTTTGAGGCAGGTCAGAGCAGCCAACCTTGTCAGGGTGTCAGTGGACAGCGGGTGGCCACGGGGTGAGTGCAGGCCTCATCCCGGTGTGTGAGGCTGGGCACAGGAGGTAAGGGGCTGAGGGTCCAGTGCAGCTCACAAGCATAGTGGGGCAAGCTGGGCCATTGGATAGGGTGGCTTGATCTGCTCTGGAGGTGGTTTTCTTTTTAAGGGAAAAGAACTGAGCAGGTTTCTGTGCTGCTGCAGGCAGGCTTGAATGAATCGGCAGGGCTAAGACGGAGTCAAGAGCCCTCTTGGCCTTGTGGTAAGGGCTTGTACTACCAACCCAAAGGCAAGTGTTTCAAATCCACCAGCTGCTCCATGAGAGAGAGCTAGCAGTCTCCTCCTCTGTGATTTACAGCCTCTGCAAACTCACTGGCGGGGCAGCTGTGAGTCGGTTCCGATTTAGTGGTAAATAACCTTGAACAATAAGGTGGAGTAAGGAATCAAGACGATTACAGGGCAGAGGGCTGGGTAACAGGGAGCTCACGAATGGTTGAGGACCTAGGTGCTTGCTGCTGGAGCCGGAAGGAGGCTTGAAAGCCATCCACCGCTCAGGCTTCAAGCCCGTAACGGGTGGGACAGCCACCTCGCGGAGGGGGGACATGGCATGCAGCAGTGCCTGGTTTCTGTTGGGGACAGCACTTGAGTGCCTGCTGTGGTGCTGAAAATCAGTGTAACATTAAAAAGTTTTCCTGGTTGCAATTTTAATTATCTCACAGTGTGCCAACCAAATCATTCCAGTACTGGTCAGCAGGTTAATGAATTCTTCTCTTCCTTTTTAGTTAGAAATCTTGTGTTCCGTCAACATTCTGCAATTTATCTTCATTGCCTTAAGATTGGACAAGATCATCCACTGGCCGTGGCTCGTATGTAATTTTCTAAATCCTTCAATCATACGCTTTTTTTCCCCTTGTAAAAGTTAATTCCTGCTCATTGTAGCAGACTAGGGAAAGCTACCCCCAGTCCTGTAAGCAGAGCTAATAGATTACTATGGAATACTGCCGTGCAGTCTAACAGAGAGACCTGTCCTGATGTGCACAGCATCTGTAAATGCACCTCAGGAAGAGGCTCAGAGAAACCAGTCTGAAATTGCTTGCTGCCTGATTCCAATTCTCGGACATTCTAGACGGTGCAGAAGTTTAAGGATGTGTTGCCAGGGGAATAACTGAGGGCTCTGTGCTCCTGCACAGTGTTTGTGGGGTGTCAGGACTGTTGTGCATCCGTTTGGCAGCTGTGGTTGCATGAGATAAAAGTTACATGTGTGGTAAAAGTTCTCTAACTGTACATAAAAGCAAAAAGACCACTTTCTTATATGAGAATTGATAAAGAAGGAGTAACAGACCAAGTAGTTCCAGGGGGGTGGGCAGGTCAAGAGCTGGGACCTGTGGTGGCTCCTCGCCCCTCGCGTGGCTGTGTGAGGGGCTCCAGGTCTTTGCAGTTCCACAGCAGAATCATACGGAACCCGCCTTGGCGTGAATGTAGCAGTAGGATCACATCAGCACCCTCTGTCTGCAGTTGTATCAGCAGGGACCAGTAGGAAGCTGGGCAGCTGTCATTTGGGGAGCAAGTGAGCAGACCTGCTGCCCAGTAGAGGAGCGGGGTGCAGTGTTGCCTGTGAAGAGAAAACGAAAGTGTCTGTGGCTCTGGAGCGACAGCTCTGCCCTGGACCCTTGGGAGCCAGGGCACTAAGAGCACTAGGTGTCAAGCAGAGATTGGGCCGAGGCCAGGCATGCTGCCTTGCAGAGTGGGCCGTGGGGAGCATTCCCTGGCAAACGCAGTGCTGACCCTGCCACGCTGTCCCTTGGCTGTCAGGGGATGGAGGACTGTCCTTCTGGACGGCTGTCTTGCTGTCCTGCCATAATGGGAGCTGCAGAGATGTCTCGTCCTCTGCTCAGGTCGTGTGTGTCCCCCTGTGGATTCTCATGTCCTTCCTGTGCCTGGTGGTCCTCTACTACATTGTGTGGTCTGTCTTGTTCCTGCGCTCCATGGATGTGATTGCGGAGCAGCGGAGGACACACATAACGATGGCCTTGAGCTGGATGACCATTGTCGTGCCGCTTCTCACGTTTGAGGTGAGCTTTCTCTGGGTACGCTCTTCATGCCCCACACCACCCCTTTCCCTGGACCTCACAGGACACCCACTCCACCGGGATGCCCAGGGAGGCCTTCTGGGAAATGAGCCCAGCCTTTCCTGTCTGAGTGTGGGAGCCCTTTTCCTTCTCACGGAGACATGTCTGTATTTATTGCTGTGGCTACTTTTTGATAAGGAAGCTCAAGTGTTCTAGTCCACAGGGACTTAAGCAGCGCTGATTCCAAGGCCACACCTTTCTGACAGTTCAAGTCCACCGGTTACTCCTCAGGAAAAGGATGGTCAGCGTCTCCTGTGCGATTCACAGCCTTGGAAAACCCCCTGGAGGATCAGCTCTTCCAAGGAGAAGTGTGCAGCAGGCCCCATGTGTGCGTTCTCTGAGGCGCACGGGCATTCTGAGTCTGCAGTGTCCATGCCATGCACTGCCCCACCCCCCTCTGCCCACAGGCCTACTCTGACCACCCGATGGTGGTGCATCAGCGTGACGTTGCCTCTTTGTCTCTCCAGATCCTGCTGGTTCACAAACTGGATGGCCATAACACGTTCTCTTGTATTCCCATATTTGTTCCACTGTGGCTCTCGCTCATCACTCTCATGGCCACCACCTTTGGACAGAAGGGAGGAAACCACTGTAAGTACCGGGCATCTGGAAGCCCTCGGAGCAGCTTTGTGCACAAGACTGGGGAAAGAGAAGGCTCCTGGGAACCCACACGAAGGGCTTGCTTGGGAAAGCCCGTGGGGATGCCAGGTCTGCAGTGGAAGGCCATGTCTCCACTGGCCACTACCACTCTTCTAGCCACCGTGGGCTACGTGTTGAGGAGTATGTGATCCCACCTCCCAGCCCGTCTTACCAGGCTCGCTTGGCTAGCAGTTCTTCTTGGCAGGCATGTGGATTCGAAAGCTCTTTGAATGGATGCCTCCTTACAATCCTTGGAGCTCTTTTGTACCCCTACAGGGACCTCTGATGCCATAGTCCATAGAGAGTTTAGGTGTTAACCCAAAGGCTATGCATCTGCAGAGGTTCGAATCCTTGTGAGAAAGATGAGCAATCTCCTCTCAATAGGATTTACAGCCTCAGAGACCCTCGGGAGGGTAAGCTTTGAGCCAGAACTGACCAGACACCAGTGAGTGAGTGAGTGGACCCCCTGAGGCCTTCTGGAGGCCAGTGAAGTGGGGTGGAGCAGACTGAGACTGCAGCCAATTGGTCCTTGTGGGCCACACACAAGGAGAACCAGCACCTCGCTGCAGTCCTGTGGTAAAAGTGGAAGGGCCCCAATAGCCCCGCTTTTGTGGGCCTGTACCCACACTCCCGTGAGGGCATCACTCATCCCAGGGGGACGGGCAGAATTCCTCTACACGGAAGAGTGATTGAGGAGTTAGAGAATAGCAGCTTTGTGTAAGTGCACTCAGACACTTGAGCCCCAAAAGAGCCCCACTCTTTTTGGAGGGCTCGAGTGGGCAAGGGCCAGGCTCTCGAGTGGCTTCCACCCTCCTCCTCCACACTCTGCTTCCAGGCTCTGACTCCACCCCCTGCCATCACCCTCTGCCTCCACGCTCTGCCTCCACACTCTGCCCCAGGCACTGCCTTCCCAGTGTTTGAAGAAGCACTTTCTTATTTTTCAGGGTGGTTCGGCATTCGCAAAGATTTCTGTCAGTTTTTGCTTGAAATTTTCCCATTTTTAAGAGAGTACGGAAACATTTCCTATGATCTCCATCATGAAGATAATGAAGAAACCGAAGAAACTCCTGTTCCAGAACCTCCTAAAATTGCTCCTCTGTTTCGAAAGAAGGCCAGAGTAGTCATTACCCAGAGCCCTGGGAAGTATGTGCTCCCTCCTCCTAAGTTGAATATTGAAATGCCAGATTAAAGCCCCCATTTTTTCCCTAGAGGGAGTGTTGGTGGATGAAGCGCACGCTCTTCCCTTTCCTCAGCCTCCATATGCACCCTCCACCAGGACTGGAGCTGGAGCTGGGGGCCCCAGGCACTGTCGTCTCACTCCTTGTTGGCATTCAAAACCTGTCTGTGATTCCCCACTACTCATGCGCGTGCCACAGAGACCAAGGACTTGGTGTGGGGGTAGAGGGTCAGATTAAAAACTCGAGGGAATGTGTGTCCTTCAGAAAAAAGGAAGGAACTGACTGCCAGGTGGGCCCGCTAGGCCCCGGGAGATGTCTTCACGTTGAGTAAAATGTTAAATTGATCACAACATTGGAAAGCTTGTCAGCCGCCATGACATTGGGCTGAGACACCTCCTACCCTGCGGTCCTCTGAGCTCTGCATCTGTCCCCACCCTCTGGTCTGTGTGCCTTGGCGCCTCCTTGCCAGCACCTTGCCCTGGATGCAGTGCTCTTGGGATGTGAGGATGGCAGTTTCTGTTGAGACCCTCTTGGTGAACCCTTTGTCATGGAGTGACTCCATGCCTGTATAGTATTTATATGACTATTTTAGCACTGTGCCATACAGGTGAGATTCTAGTCTGTATAGTCTATTCTGTATTTTTTTACACACTTGTACTTGAGGGTGCCATGTGCTGTGCTGGCCTCAGCACGGCAGGACATGGTCCCTTACCCACTCCTGGCTCTCTTCAGCTGGAGCAGGCTGTCCCCCGATCTGTGCTGCCCCCACCGCTGGGGGTGGGCCTTGCCAATCATGACAAAGCACGACTTGAAACTGGAGCCCTACAGCGGTGGGCCAGACCAGATCCGAACAACAGAATCACGGAGAGGTCCAAGTCTAAGGTCACAAAAGTGTTCCCAGGGATCTGTTCTTTACATTCAGAGGGCACTTTCTGGAAGCACTTCTGATATGTCTATGGACCTATCAGGGAGAAATCTGCTCTTAAAGGGAAGAGATGTTTCAGCCAGGGAAGAGGGCATTTTGAAAGGACGGTTTCCAAAGGAGGCCACAACTCAGCGGCACATTTGGACTGTGGTTGAATCCTATGAACAGGCCTTCCCTTGGCACCTGCAGGCAACAAAGCTTGGAGGGCAGGGGCATAGGGGTGGCATGGCACTCTCCACGTGGTGTGTAAGAAGTCCAGCTGACTTTTCAACTCCAGCTCCCTCAGCTGTTCAATAAAAGTGGTTCCTCATTTTCAGCCAGTGTTGTTGTGTGGAACTTATCCAGATGGGGCAGTAAGCTAGAGGCGAACTCCCAGGGCTCGTTAGTGGCACTTTGGAACACAACAGCTTCGAGGTGCAGCCTGAATGGGACAGGGGGCTCTAGAGATTCCACCGTTGCCTAGGAGGCACCACTTGGCTTGGCTGCTGCCGCTGCCCTGAGCCTGACAGGGATGTGGTTCCAGCACTCCTGCTGTGTGGTTGGCGCTGTCAGCAGCTGAGCACTCCTGACATTTAAGTGCTTGCTTCTGGTGGCTCATTTGCCTCGCCCTGCTGCTGCCTCTGGATCCTAGAAAGTGACTGTAGGGTTATGTCTGTTGACAAGAAGGTGGAGCCAGCCTAGACACAGCCTGCCTTCCTGAGCCTCGATAATCTAGACTTGGTGTCCATACAAGATTGTTGCAAACAGCAGCTACCACTTCCTGCCACGTGCCTTGTTCTCTGGGTGAGTCGCACTGATTCCTCACCGCTCCATAGGACAGACATTGCCACTGCCACCCCCATGTAGAGACTCAGGGCCTCCAGAGGAGATTAAATTGAAGAGGAGCTTTGACACAGCTGGGCCAGGGTGCTGCCCTCTGCCTTTTCCCAGTGAGGATCCTGGGTGTTACCCATGGTACCAGAGAGCCTTAGTGATGCAGATCTGAATGGAGCCACCATGATGTGCCCCAGATGTGGACGTGCAATGAGGTGAATGGAGAAATCTGTTTGGGCTATAGTTCTCAGAAAGCACCTATTACCTAGTATTACCTAGTGACTAGGTATTACCTAGTGACTAGGTCACATGTTTAGGTGACTCAGTAATTAAGACAAGGGGGGAATTGGGCAAGATTCATCTTGGCCTCCATGTTTCTCAGACCCTCATCCAAGAAGAGCTGGTAAAGGAAACCCAGCTTTGGTACACCCCATGCTGCAGTGGAAGCAGAAGACACAAGGAGAGAAACCTGAACACCCCAACTCAGTTGGAGGTGCTACAGTGCATGGGGGGGGGGAACTGCTGTGTCGGTGCAGCTGACCTGCCCGTCTGGACACCAGGAAGGGCTGTGAGCATGGCTATCCCCTCCCTCTGCACAATAAGAACAAAGACCAAACAGACTCCAGAGCACCCTGCATCTCTGAAGTTTCTCTGAGATGGGCCTTTGGCCCATGCTCTGCACATACATGCCTTCTTTGTTATTGTTGTTAAATGCCATCGAGTCCTAGATGACTCATAGCGATCTTATAAACGAAAGACCTGAACACTTGTAAACTTTCATCATTTCTCCAAGTTCATAGAGTTCTGAAGGCAAGCTATTTTGGAAGTGGATGCCACTCCTTCTTCCAACCTTGTTTTAGTCAGGGAGCTTCACCAAACACTGTCCACCATGGGTAACCTGATACAGTCAACTCAGCCAGTGGCTAGTAAACAGTACAGCCAGAATGTCACCAGAATGAGAAATCAAAACCTCTATATAGTCACGTTGCTTCATAATATTCCCAACCTGGATTCCAGCCCCATACTAGTGACTAAATGCCTTTTTAAATAGGAGGCTGAATAGAATCATTTCAGTCAGTGTCTAGTAAAAAGTGCATCCAGAGTCACACCAGAACCAGAAATCAAAACCTCTGTAGAGGCAGGCTGCTCCAGAATATTGCCCACCTGGATTCCAACACATACTGGTGAGTAACTGCCTTTTTAAATACGAGGCCAAATACAATAAGTTCACAGCCAATGGTTAGTAAACAATGCACCTGGAGTCTCACCAGAACTAGATATCCTAACCTCTGCAGAGGCAGGTGGCTTCAGAATATTCCCCACCTGCATTTCAGCCCAATACTGGTGACTAAATATCTTTTTAAATAGGCTGAATACGATCAACTTACAGGCAATGGCTAGTAAGCAGTGCACCCAGAGTCTCACCAGAACCAGAAACTAAAACCTCTTGTAGAGTCAGGCTGCTTCAGAATATTCTCCACCTGGATTCCAGCCCATACTGATGATAAAATACCTTTTTAAATAGGCGGGAAACAATCAACTCATAGCCAATGGCTTGTAAACAAGGCACCCAGTCTCACCAGAACCAGAAATCCGAACGTCTGTAGAGTCACCCTGCTTTAGAATATTCCTCACCTGGATTCCAGCCCAGTTGAGGTAACTAAATGCCTTTTTTTTAAATAGAAGGCCGAATACAATCAACTCAAAGCCAATGGCTAGTAAACAGTAGACCCAGAGTCTCACCAGAACCAGAAATCAAAACCTATGTAGAATCAGACAGATTCATAATATTCCCCACCTGGATTCCATCACCATACTGGAGACTAATTGTGTTTTTAAATAGGCTGAATACAATCAACTCATAGGCAATGGCTAGTAAACAATGCACCCAGGATTTTACCAGATCTAGAAATCCAAACCTCTCTGAGTCAGGCTGCTTCAAATATTCCCCGTCTGAATGTCTGGATTCCAGTCCCATGCTAGTGACTAAATGCCTTTTTAAATAGGGGACTGAATACAATCAACTCACAGCCAATGGTTAGTAAACAATGTACCCAATGTTTCACCAGGACCATGAATTTAAACCTCTGTAGAATCAGGCTACTTTGGAATATTGCCCACTCAATTCCAGCCCCATACTGGTGACTAGATGTCTTTTTAAATAAGCGGTCGAATACAATCAACTCACAGCCAATGGCTAGTAAGTAATGCACCCAGAGTCTCACCAGAATCAGAAATCCAAACCTCTGTAAAATCAGGCTGTTTCAGAATATTTTCCACCTAAATACCAGCCCTATACTGGTGAGTAAAGGCCTTTTACAATAGGAGTCCCAATACAATCAACTCAGAGTCTGGCTAGTAAACAATGCACCCAGTTTCACCAAATCCAGAAATCCGAATCTCTGTAGAGTCAGGGTTATAACCCCATACTGGTGACTAAATGCCTTTTTATAGAAGAGACTGAATACAGTCAACTCACAGCCAATGGCTAGTAAACGGTGCACCCAGAGTTGTACCTGACCCAGAAAGCCAAACCTCTGTAGAGTCAGGCTGCTTCAGATTATTGCCCACCTGCATTCCAGACCCATACTGATGACTAAATACCTCTTAAAATAGGCCTAATATAGTCAATTCATAGCCAATGGCTACTAATCAATGCACCCAGCATCTCACCAGAACCAGAAGTCATAGGAAACACCTCTTGCATCTACCCTGGTGTGTGACTTTTTTAGTATTCTCAGGTTGGGCCTAGGAGCTATGGCAGGGGACATTTGTGGACCTGGAGCATTCTTAGTTCTACGTCCCTCTGAAGGAGAGCAGTCCATTACAGCATGCTTTACCCCCCCCACCCCAACATCTGGTGACACCTAACTATGCACCCACGGGCGCCAATCTCTCCTGTTAACCTGCTGCATTATTCAGGAAATCGAACTCAAGGGAAAGAAAACTCAGAAAGAAGGAAAATGAGGGGGGGTGGTTGCAAGGGCCTTTCTGCCTCCTCTTCTAGGCTTCCCCCACCCCAGAATCCCAGCAGAAGGGAGCTCCTGCAGGGCCACCTAGTAGACTCCAGTCTCCAAGGAGTCAGCTTCTCTCCAGGCCTTGCAGCAGAGGGCGCCAGAAGCCAGGTAGTGGAGGTTACTAGCCAACACCAAAGAACAGCCTCCATCATCTTCGTGGAAGGCCACTGTGGCAGTGAGGGAGATGCTGGGCACGGTGGAGCTGCACGCTGGGTGGGGGATTTACGGGGATCCCCGCAGACTTTTCTCTCAAGACTGGGTGCAGAATGAGTACTGGAGGTCAAGCGCATGCCCCACAGCCATCCTGTCCACTATGAAATCCTGTGGGGCACGCACGGAAACCAACGAGAAGAAAGTTCTGGGGTTTCTGGCCAAGGCCAGTCGCAGTGAGCACACCTCCTCCCCGTGCCAGTCCATGCAGGCTGAGAGAGGAGGTGCAGAGAGGCCGGGCCTCAGCTGCTATCAGGGTTCTCAGCAGATCCCTGTGCCGTGTCCCTGCCAGGCCTCATCCATCTTCTGTCCCTTATGCCTGAAGCCAGTCCTCAGGATGTGCTTGAACATAGTGGTCAGCACCCTACTAGCAGAGCGCACCAAGACGGGCAGGGGTCAAGTCATGTCGCAGCAACGTGCCTCTCTTCTACGAGAGGGATATGGAGACTCATCTGTGTGTTTCTCATGGAAGTTGTCAACTGTTGCTCCTTGCAATAAAGGGTTTATGAGCTTCAGCATGTAACTTTGTGAGCTAATTGTCATGTAGTTTCTAGTCAAACAAATGCACCAGCCAACCATTGTGTTTTGCGAATTGACACAAGACCACAGGACACTGGAAGAAGAATTCCCTCCCAAGGTAAATGAACTGAGCAGCATGCTAGATGAGGTGATAAATAGGGAGTCTCTCCCACGGGATAGCCACGATCAGAAACATGGAAAGCCCGGAGTTTATGAAGATGCAGAGAAACTGAGAGCTATTGGGAATAATTATGGTTGGGTTGTTCATTTGATTGGATCTCTAAGGACTGAATGCCTTGAAGAGGCTCTCCTCAGGAGTTTGCCACAGACACACAGACTTGATAAATGAGGAATAAGACTTAATTAAGAGTAAAGGAAAGTTTATTAAGCAAAATGCACTGTCAAAATAAGCAGATAGCAGGTCTTCGCAAGAGTAAGGACCCTGGGCTCGGGCTACAGACTATGAGGTTCTTTCTGATGTAATTCCGTCTCCCGGGGCTGCTGATGTTCACCTTTCACTGTGATATTTTTCAGCCAGAATTCAAAACTGATAATGGAGTGGTACAGCCTGCACGTGCTGAGGCCCAAACGTCCACCTGTGCAGGACTGGTGGCACACAGGTTTGCATGACAGTTTGGCCACAAAGGGATTTTAAATCTTGATCCCTAGAACTTGGGTGAACTTGGAAAACATTCTGTTAGTGAAATCAGCCAGAAATAAATTTTAATATTGCTCCTAGGTAACAGAATGAACCGATACTTAGAATGGCTAAACCCAGAGAGACAGAAGTAGATAGTGAGTCCTGAGAGCTGGAGGAAGGGGACATGGAGACTGTTCGATAAGAACTGAGTTTTCTGTTGGGGAAAATAAACAAATACATACTTGGGAATACATAGTGGAGATGGCTATATAAACAGTCAATGGCATTGACATGGCAATTTTTTATTTTGTTTTACGACAATGGAGAAAACAAGCTTTCAAAACCTGGATATTCTTTACTTTTTAAAAGTTGTTTGTGTGATATTATATGTAATATATCTGGATTTGCTTGACTATTTGCTTGGCTTAATCATAAATATAGAACAAACACAATCTTAATGGAAGACAATCTATGCTCACTGGTTCATTTGTTCATCAAAAATGAAATGATAATGTGGTCTTCTCTGTTCCCAACTTTTGCATTCCAGTCACCCATCGATTATTAATTCATCTTGATTGCATGTTCAATAGATTTCTAACTGCAAACATTGGTAGGAATCTTCTATTTCCTCCTCTTTGGCTGTAGTTGTTGGTGCACATATTTGAATGATGGTGATATTCACTGGACTTCCTTGTATGCATATGGATATTATCCTGTCACTCACAACATTGTATTTCAAGAAGGATCTTCTTGTTGTTGTTATGTGCCATCGAGTCACTTGCAACTCATAGCGACCCTATGTACAACAGCCCTAAACTCCGCTCTGTCCTGTGCCAATCAACTGTCGCCAATACACCCATCCTGATTACCCCAGTCACTGAATCAGTCCACCTCCTAGAGGGCCTTCCCCTCCTGCGCTGTCCTTCCACCCACCCAAGCATGATGTCCCTCTCTAAGGACCGGTCCCTCCTTACAACAAGTCCAAAGTATGTTAGACGGAGCCTCAGAATCCTTGCCTCCAAGGAGCCACCCATTTTAACCCTGTCCTGGATGAATCTGTTTGTTTTCCTAGCAGTCCATGGTACCCTCAATACTCTTCTCCAGCACCACAGCTCAAAGGCATCAATTCTTCTGTCTTACTTAGTCATTGTCCAACTCTCTGATGCATAACAAGTGATCGCAAAGACCATGGCCTGCATCAGACGCACCTTAGTCTCCAGAGAGACACCATTGCTCTTCAGTACTTTGGAGATATCCCTAACAGCAGACTTTCCCATGACAATACGCCTTTTAATTTCCTGGCTACTGCTGCCAAGAGTGTTGACTGTGGAGCCAAGCAAACTGAAGCTGTGAACAATCTCAGTCTCTTCACCATCCATCCTGATGCTGCCAATTGGCCCAGTGGTGAGAATCTTTGTCTTCTTGACATTGAGCCTCAATCCATATTGGAGGCTGGAGTCCTTGACCCTCTGCAGCAAGCGCTTCAGGTCCTCCTCAGTTTCAGCAAGCAGGGTTGTGCCATCTGCATAACGCAGATTGTTGATATATCTCCCACCAAACTTGACCCCACATTTCTCCTCTTAGAACCCAGCTTCTAGAAATGACTTTTTTAACTATGAAAGAAACCTCATTTTTTCTCACCTTTTCATCTCTGGCATTGTAGATCATATATGATCGTCTGATTCAAAATGTCCCATGCCAGCTCTTCTCATTTTGCCAATATCTAGTATGTAAATATTTATGCACTCCATTTCTTTCTTAAACAATGTCCAATTTTCCTCCACTCATGGCTCTCACATTCCATGTTCCAATCACTACGGTCTGCTTACAACTGTTCCTCCTGTTCCTCCTCAGTTGTATTTCCTTATTTGAGGGTTCAGCCTCAATTGCCATATCTGTGAGTCTAAGTGTGCTCTATTGTACATAGGGTTGTCAAGGACCTACTATTTTGGAACTGGATGGCCAGTCCTTATTCCTAATCTGTCTTAATTTGAATTCTCAGATTGAGAACAGTATCTGACAGACGACCATTTTACAGAAAGGAGCAGATGAAAGACATTTCCACAATTATAGTAGCAACCAATAGATTCAGTGTTGTTTCCTGCCCTTTGGAATGGGTTTCTTGGCCCGCCCCTTTGCCTGCTCCGCCAGCATTCCCTGCTATTCCCGCCTAGGCCATTCAACACCTCTCTCCCCCCAATCCAGCCCTTGATAAGAGACTGGAAGCAGCACGAGGCATTCAGAATCACAGAAGCCCAGAAGGCTTGAGATCTAAACCCTTGGGATTTAAAAATATCTTGACAGCACTTAACAGCAATAACAATGACAACATAGAAGGAGCTGCGTTGGCGTAGTGGACAGAAAGTGATGCCACCAAGGCCAAGGTGGGTGATTTTAATCTGTGGCAGGTTAAACTCAGGCCTGGTTTAAATTGTTTTTTGTCAAACATTCTTCTAGGTGGTATATCACTGGTCTGTGTGTTGTTGTACAGAGGTAACTCGTGGCTGCTGTGATGTTAAACACTGTGACACTGATGTACCAACTGCAATAATGGTTACCCATGGAGGACAGTGTTTGATGGAGCTTCCCGATTAAAACAAGCTTGGAAGCAGGAGTGGCATCCACTTCTGAAATGGCTTGTCTCTGGAAACTCTATGAATAGTGCTCAGGTCTTCTGTTCATAGGGTCTCTATGAGTCGTCTAACGACTTGATGGCACTTAACAACAACGACAGTGACAGAACTTGCTCTGCATTTCTCAAGCTGAAGGAACGGGAAAAATATTTTAAACCTCGAGTTGCAATACTGAAAGATACTATGGGAAATATATTGAATGACCCAGAAAGCATCAAAACAAAATGGAGGGAATACACAGGATAACTCCATACTCATTCAATCTATATGCTGAGCAAATTATTCGAAAAACTGGACTCTGTGAAAAAAAAAATTGGCGCCAGGATTGAAGGGAGACTCATCAATAACCTGCATTATGCAGATGATACAACCTTACTTGCTGAAAATGAGGATGGCTTGAAGAACTTATTGCAGAGGATTGAAGAACACAGCCTTTGGTATGGATTACATCTACATGTGAAGAAAACAAAGACTCTTTACCACTGGACCAGTAGGCAACATGATGATGGATGGAGACCCATAGCTAACTCTCCAATGGGTGTCAGAGGCAGTTAATTGCATGAAAGGAGATTGCCCATCCTTCCCCCAATGAGGCTGGTAGCCTCGAACTGCGAGTGCCTTTAGGATTGCCGCACAGCTTCTTGCCACTAGGCCACCAGAGCCTCTTATGATGAAGAGGAGATTGAAACTGTCAACAACTTCATCATACTTGAATCCACAGTTAACACTCTTGGTGGCAGCAGCCTGGATATCAGGGAGTGTACTGTATTCCAGATGGGACGTCTGCAATTACAAACCATTCCAAATTACTGAAGAGTAATAATGTAAGTTTGAGGACTAAGTTGTGTCTGTTTCAAGCAATCTATTTTTAAATCACTTACTATGACTCCGAGATCTGGACAATGAATGACAGAAGAAGAATTGATGCCGTTGAGCTGTGGTGTTGGAGAGGAGCGCTAAACATCTCATGGGTGGCCAAAAGAGTAAGTCTTGGTGAGGGTGCAGCCAGAGTGCTCTTTGGAGGCAAGAATGGTTGGACTTTGCCTCACATTCTTCGGGCCTGTTGCTATTCCTCGGAGAGGGTCATGATGCTAAAAAATGTGGAGGTCCACAGACGAGGAAAACCTTCAATCAGGTGGGTCGAGGAGGTGACTGCCACAATGGGCTCTAGTGTGTCTGAAAGTGTGAGGGCGGTCAGGATTGAGATGTGCTGTTCCGAGGATTGCTGTGGGTCATACTCAACTTGACAGTAGTAGATAATAACAACAACAATAACAGCATCTATCTGAGGAAAAGGATAAGAGAAAAACCTGCATTCAAGCTGCAAAGGAAAGCCTCGACAAGGGGTGGTGGTTAGGCGTAGATGATCTTCGAAGTACATCCTGCTCTTTTCTTTTTGGAGCATGATTTATGGTAAAGTCCTCTTATTTTAGAGCACAGGTCTCTAAGTTTGACAATCATGTAAAACCATGTAACTAACACCTAAACCAAGGTCTTCTGTTGGTAAGTATTTCTTGAAGTCTTGTTTTTTCACTCTCTGGGTCAGGGGAGGTCTGGTGTGTAGGGTGTTGTGCTCTTGGCTCTAGTGTTTCCTGGAAGTCAGACCCCACCAGTGACTCTGTGGAGAAAAAGGCACAGTCTCCTCCGATGTGATTTACAGCCTTCGTAACCGGAAGGATGGTCAGCTCTGAGTCATTTCCCGAGTCGGAAATGAGGGAGGTCTTGAGGTGTGAGGACTCGCAACCGGGACTTCCACTGTCCTTGCGTCGCGGGTGTGGGGTTTGAGTCCTGTGGTGCAGATGGGCTGCGTGCCCTTCCAGGGGTCCTCTCTTCCTTTGAACAGTGTGTGTTGTGTGGGTTCAGCCAGTCAGGGGCTGGGATTTCAAACCTCCTTTTCCCAGTTGTAGCCTTTCAGGAAGGGCAAGGAGGAGCTGCCCTGTTTCTTCCGGCCAACTCCGGCCCTGCTCAAGTGTTCACCGCCTTCTCCATCCACGTGACGACAGTGGACATTACAGAGGGAGGGTGTTGAAACGCCACTGAAGAGATGAGCACTCTCGCCCCGCCCAATGTTCACACTTGAGGGGTGAAGAGGCAGCTTCTGAGATCACTCCATGCCTGACCATTCTTCCGTCCAGGACCCTCGACCGGCGTTTCTCCTTCTGACCCTGAGTCAACACTGCACCCTTTCCTCTCTTCCCACCACTTCCCTTCTCACCTCTATCCTTCTGTTTCTCTCCCGCCCCCCGCAATATATATATTTTATATATGTAATCTTTCTTTCACACACACAAGGGTGCTATTCAAGTGCAGGCCGCTCAGGCAGAGGTAGAGAGGTCAGCAGAGGTGTGTGAATGGCCCACGTCTCTCCTTTGTCCTCATCTCAGTGGCCAGCACTGGTCCCAGCCCTCGTTCTCAGCCCTGTCATCTCCCTGAGGGCCTCAGCTTACGTTCATCTGTGGAGTGGGTTTGGTCACCCCTGTGCTGAAGGACTGGTGAGGTGCGTGTGGCTTAGGGAAAGGGACACAGTGACTGGCACGTATTGGCTCTCCCATGAATGGCAGTTTTAGGACTGTTCTGGTCCCAGATGTCCTCCACCACCTTTCCCTCTGGACATGGCTTCCTTTTCCAGGCCTCTCACAGAACAGGAAGACACCTAAGACACTACCTCATCCAAAAATGCCTCTTCTGACACACACTCAGGAAGCTCTCCCTTCCAGAGGCTTCATTCCTGACTCTGGGTGAGAGGCCACTCAGAGCTCCTCGAATGTGAGTCCTTCCCTCCCTCCCAGGTCCTCTCCCATGTAAACCACTGGTTGTGTTCAGTAAGGCAATAAATACCACGTGAGCCCAAAGAGCAGCTGTCCATCCAGACCTCTCTCTCACAGGGCAGTCCTCAGGAGGAGCTGTGTCCCCAGAGTCCCAGGATGCTGTGGGGGGGGCATTTGTGCTTGGCACCCCAGCCTGGGATCCCCCTTGTGACACCCTCTTTGCCTTGGTCTCTCAGAGAGTGGAGCAAATCCAGCCTTTAACTACACGACAGAGAGCAACGACACCACCTCACTGCCGTGGAGTTGACTCACAGCTGAGCCTCCAGCGGGTTTTCAGTGGCGATAAATCACATGGCAGGACGTTACTTTTCTCCCACAGAGCGGCTGGGCAACCCCAACCGCCTGCCTTTGGGATGTCGGCTCAACTCCCTATAGACTTGGCTACCAGAGCTCCCAAAGTTGTGGTGGGGGGCGTGATAGGAAGAGGGGGAAAAAACCACCAAAACTCTGATCTTGTGATATGTCTAGATGCTTGAGATAATGTGTTTATTTTTATTTTGGTAAGCTATATATTTTTTAATTTTTTTTCCATTGTTGCACATTTTCTTCCCCTTCTCCCCCTCCCTTAACCTACCCTTGCAGTTAACCCCTTGTTCTAGGTTGTTGCCATGCATATAATGTCTAATCATATATTCCTTTCTGACCAATTTTTGGTAGGTTCATAGATCAGGATGGAGGCTTTGTGTAGGAACAAATAAAGGTAAATAATAGAACTGATAAAACAATATTCTGAAGTTCAAACCATTTATTAAAAGGAGCAAGAGTTGGAAAATTACAGGAAAAAGACACAGAAGAGTATCCACATTGGGCCCTCTAGAATCAGAACAAAACCCATGCTGTATGCTCTGCGCCACCCCTCCCTCCCACCCTCCCTCACCCTCCACTGCTTCAAGGACTGACCACCCTCTTCAATCTCATGGTGAAGTTTGTCCCCAGGCCTAAGGGTTAGGAGGTGGTGGGTGTGGCCTGTGATGGACACAACCGAAGGACCTGCACAGGGCACCACCGGCTTCAGCTCCCCCTCTCTCCTCCACCCCTCTCAGAGCCTGCACGTAATAATGATTTGGGAAGGAATTCCGATCCCTTCCACTCATCTTGGCCAGGTACTCCATGACTTTTAGCTCGCTGGTTTCTATGCGGGTTCGTGGCCCCCACAGGTACTCAAAGCGGGGAGGCTGACTGTTGGGCACTAGTCTGACCTCCAGGTACCCATTCTGCACCCAGTCGTGAGTGAGGAGCCTGATTGGCTCTCCAAAAATTAAGTGCTCCCTCCCTGCCTGCACATCCATCGTGTCTAGTGCCTCCCAGATCTTCTCCTCAGGGGCATGGCCGCCTTCCAGGAAGATGACACACAAGATTGTGATCAGGAGGCCGTTCCTGGGCAAGGTCTGGACACGGTTTGGGGACAGTAGGTCATAGGTAAGGCCCAGGGAGGGGACCAGGACATAGGTGTGGGAGGTGGAGTTCACCTCCATCGCTTCCACACCGAAGAGCAGCTGCAGGATCTCCAAGGTCTTCCCAAAGATCCTGGGGAAGTATCTCTCATCCCTTCTGCTGAGCAGAGATTGAATTTCAGCCTTATTAGTGAGCTCCTGCTTTCGATACTTGAAGAGCAGGAAATTCAACACACGCCACACATTCTTTTCTAGCCTCTCTCTGTGCCTGCGCTCAGCAGTGGACCTGGCCCCAAGGGCTCTAGTATTCGCCCCTTCATGACTCTCAGCTAAGAAGACCCTTGGGGGGGAGGAGGCACACTGGGGACTCCGGGGGGTACTTTCAGCCCCAAAAAGAGTCACCTCCTCCTGGGAACGCTCAGGGGAGGAGGGAGTGGAGGCCATGGCAGCCGCCCCCTCCTCAGCCCCTGGGCTCTGCACCCCCTCCAGGCTCTGGGGCTCGCTCTGCTCCTGGAGCCCGGGCTTCTGCTCACAGTCCTGACTCTTCTGCGACATGATGAGTCTTGGCGACCGGAAGGAGGAGGATGGCTGTGAGCTTTCTGGAAAAGAGCAAGGAGAGTGTTGTCAACAGCCTCGGCTGAGAAATTCAACCTTGACGGCTCTGACAGAGGCCTTCCTCAGGACCTCTCAGATGCCCTGTTGTCCTGACAATCTATTTTAAAGACCCCCAAGTGGGAAGTGCCCACCTCCTTGGGGTGCAGGTCTGATTTTCTAGGGTGACATTGGGGTGTGTGGAGTTGAGGGATATGGAATTACTGCTCTTCCTGGTGGGTGAGAACTTGGTCCATGTTTGGGGTCCTCACCTTGACACCTAGTAGAACAGGACTCTGTCCTCTACTGACTTGGCATCACCCCGTGTGAGCAGTGAGGGGGTCTGGGATCCCCCAGCACTGACATGGGAGATGCTGAAATGGAGGGCACCCTCAGATCTCCTTCAAAACATTCACCTTTCACCTTGCCAGCCACTGGCCCTGACTCCCACCACATAGAAGCCTGGGAGGGCATGCCACCTCTGGCCATCCCTGGGGCCTTTCGGGGTTGAGAACAAGGTCCAGCCCAACTTGCCTGCCCCCCCCCTTTTTTCTGTGGGGGTTAGTATTCTCTCTCTTCACCAGAGTCCTCACCTTGACTCCCAGCAGCACCTGAGATATCCCTTGTCTTGATCAGCTGTGATTCCCTCTGCCGATCGACTTTCACGCCACCTTCCTGAGGTCCTAGGGAGAAATGTTATGAGATTCTATCTCGGTAGAGCCATGCGGAGGGACTCAAGAGCTGTGACTGGGGGGCTTTCTTTCAGAGATCTCTGTGTTCTGGGCCCTGGTGTGCCCTCAGCCCTTCCCATTACTCCTAGCAGGGGCCGTATGTGAGGATCGAGTCCATGGATTCAAGCTGGGTTCTCTAGAGAAGCAAATCAAACAGATGAGGGAGAGACAGACAGACAGACAGACAGACAGACAGACGGGAGGGGTGGGGAGGGGAGAGAAAGAGAGATTTTAAAAACTGGCTCACGTGCTTGTAGAGGCAGGTAAATTTCAGGTCCGTAATTCAGATCGAGAGAGAGAGGTAAGTCTAGAGAGACTTGTGTCCAAGTCGTCAGCAGGCACGCAGGGTCTCAGAACCCAGTCTTCAGAGACTCCTAGCTTCAGCTTCAGCGGGCCAATGAATCTAAAGGTTGTCGGGGAGCCAATCGGCTTGGCTCCAGACTGCAAAGGGGGCAGGTTCTGCCGACCTCAGGTGCAAGTCTGGAGGACACAAGCCAGGGATTCACTTTCAGATGAGTGGAAAGGGCTGTAGCTTCTTGCTGGAGAGCTCAACGTTTTATACTATGCAGGTCATACCCCCAAGGAACCAACCTTAATCAGATAAAGCTCATTCTATCTTTAGAGAACCGCCCCTAGTCCACCTTGCCGCACCAGTCACATGCTGTTGTGTGCGAGCTATGAAGTAGGAACCCTAATAACTGACCCTCTGGCAAATTTCAGTGGCCATGAAGTGCACAGGAGGAGATTGCCCATCCTTTTCCCCAGGAGCAGCTGGTGGATTTGAACCACATGCCTTTGAATTTATATCACAGCTTCACTAACCTCATAAAACTTAGTATTTTACCATTCAGGGTATTTTAATAAATATCATGGCCACGTTGACAAGCCATATTAAGAACTGTATGACTGAACCCTCTCAGATCCCGGGCCTGAACTGTGAGGTAGCCGAGTCCTCCCGGGACTGACATCAGGAGAGAACTCTCTGGAAGACCTTTGTTCTGAGCTTCTGTATCCCCTCACACCTCACTTCTACTCTCAGCTGGGCCAGGACCACTCCGCAGGATGAAGGAGGCTGCCCTCTCAGAAGACACCTTTTGTCCTTCAAACCCCAGGGATGGATGATTTGAAGGGTTAAGACCTGATACTCTGAGATTCTCTGTCTTCTAAGATTCCAGGTCTCCTATGTCCTTCCCATTGCTTTGGCTGGGTGTGGGTACCTCCCCTATGGCACCAGCAGTCATTAGGGAAATACGCTATCAGGGATCTCTCCATCATGCTAAAGAGCAACAATGCCTGTCTAGAGACTAAAGTCTACCTGGTTCCAGGCCATGGCAGGCCATGGTCTTCACAAGTAATTGCCATGCATCAGAGATCTAGACAATGAATAAGTAAGAGAAGAAGAATCAATACCTTTGAGTTGTGGTGTTAGAGAAGAGTATTGAGCATACCGTGGACTCTCAAGAGAACAGACAGGTCTGTTCTGGAGAGTATGAAATCAGCTTGCTCCCTGGAGGCAAGCATTTTGAAGCTGCATATGACATACTTTGGGTATGTTGCCTGGTGGGACTCGTCCTCGGAGAGGGACATCATGCTTGGAAGGATGTAGGGACAGTGCAAGAGAGGAAGATTCTGGAGAGATGGATTGACTCCGTGACTGGAGCTAGTTGTGTCAGACACAGTGACACTGCTTCAAAATAGGACAAGATTCAGAGCTAGTTTGCATAGGGTCACTATGAGTCACAAGTGACTTGATGGCATATAACATCAATAACAATATTCCTGCCTTAGCTTGAAGCCCTGCTGATGGTGAGGCTGGCCCATGATAGGATGGGATTCAAGTCTATTGTTCATAGAGTCACTATGAGTTGTACTCAACTTGATGGAGCCAAACGAAGACAACAACAAATGTAAGACTAGGGAGCTCTGTAAGACTAGGGATACTGGTAACGAGCTGCACTGCCAACCTGAAGGCACACAGTTCAAGTCTACCAGCTGCTCTGAGGGAGAAAGATAGTCTGTCTCCTCCTGTGCAATTTTCTACCTCTGAAAAAACCCGGTCGAAGGTCATCTGTGAGTTGGCTCTGAGTTGACAGTACATAACAACAGCAGCAGTGTATGACTAAGCATTTTTATTGTGACAAGAAAGTCCTTTAGTTGCCCTTTCCCATCTCTTCCTGTAATATATGACTAAGAGTTACCCCTTTAGCCACAGCATGTGAATAGCACCGTCTCCGGAATAGTGATCAAACCGGAACAACCAGAACAGGACATGATTACTGATCAAAGGAGTTCTGAAGAACAGAAAGAAGATACTGTAAAAAATGTGTATGCTACTCTGTCCTGTCCCTCCCCTGTAGAAGCCCCCACAGTCTCCAAGACAGCAAGGCAGGGCTGCTCGTAACCCCATCTCCTATATGCCATTATATAAGAAAACTTGGCTTTTCCTACTCCAGACTCTGTGTTCAAGATAGTTTTTGGGTTTTGTATTTTTCTGTCAGCAGGGGACAGATCTATGACTTTCATGTGTGTAGTAATATTGCTGTTACATGCTGTCAAATAGCAAGCATGGCCTTCGCTATATCTGCTTATTGAAATCAGATCAGTTGTTATTCTAGGAATTCCTAGGACTTCACTTTCGGCCATGCCTTCAGTGCCATCTGGACACCTCCTTTCAGTGCCATTAGTTCCTGCTCATATTCTAGCTCTTGGAAAGCATTCAACACAGACTAATTCTTTTTGGTACAGTGACTCTAAGTGTTACTTACATCTTTTTTTGCTTCTTGAATATTCTGAGAAGGTGGAGTATATGAAGAAGGATATGGCATTAAGAAATAGCGACACAATAATTAGAGAAATGTTTGACCTAAGTAAGGGTTTCATTTTACTTGGATCCACAATCAATACTCATTGAAACAGCAGTTAAAAAACCAAATGTCTTATTGCATTGGGCACATGGGCTCCCAGGGACCTCTTTACAGGGTTGAAGAGCAAGAAGTTCCCAATGAAGGATTCTGTGCAGCCAACCTAAGCCATGGTCTTTTCAACTGTTTCATATGCATGTGAAAGTTGGACAGTGACTATGAAAACAAAGAGAACAATCTATATGGCAGCAAAGTCACTACAGAAACTGGAAAGATTACATAAGCACCTTAGGTGGAAGTGAGTTCCTGTTAAAAGGGGAGGAGCAGCTCAGAAAAGGAGGGTGAGAATGGCTGCCAACCTGAAGAATAGACTCCATGTCCCTAAATGATGCTTGTCCAAACTTGTAGAGTTGGTATTGATATTATTGAGCATGTTTCTCAACAACAAAGGGGTGTGTTTTTTTTTTTGGTTGGTTTTTTAAAAAGGGAAATTACCAGTGACTTAAAAATCTGGTGTGGAGCTCCAGGGCCTGCCGTAGAAGCTGCTGGAGTACTGCAGAGAGCCACCCAGAGTCGGAGGAGTTCCACCAGCAGCTCTACGGAAGAAAGCTGAGCACGTTCCCCACCTGTTAAGACTGGTGACCGTCTGAAGCGTCACTAGGAGTTGGAGCCGACTCAGTGGTAGCATTTGGAGCATCCGCTTGTGAGGCAGAGTTCTCTGCAAAACCATGGATAATATAGGCAATTCACTTGACACTGAAGAGTACCCTGACACTGAGGTACAGAAAGACCAAAAACTCACTCCGGAAGAATTGCAAGAAAAGTGGTGAGCCGCAAGATTGGGTTTCATCAAGAAGAAGGACATCAGCAGTGAAAGAAGCGTTTGGATACTTTTCTTCACAGAAAAAGACTCAGGGTCTTTTCCCCTCTTTGTGGAAAAGCAGTTGAAATGAGACAGTTTTCAGACTTGGGGCACAGTAGTGTCGTTGGCGTGGAAATCAGTGAGCTTGTGATACAGGAACTCTTTACAGAGCAGAGTCTCCCATACTCAAAAGAACCAATGCCTGAAATCCCTGGAGCCAAACTGTTTAAAAACTCTTCAGGGACCATTTCATTGTACTGTTGCATCATTTTTGATCTGCCAAGAGCAACTACTGGCAAATTTGACCGGATCTGGGACAGAGGCGCATTTGTAACTATTAACCCATGCGATCAATAATGCTATGTTGATACGTTATTATCGCTAACAAGGAAAGGCTTTCACCACTTCCTGTGTATTTTGTCTTATGATCCAACAAAAAAAATCCAGGCCCACCATTTTATGTTCCAGATACTGAAGTTAAAAAATTATTTGGTATGGTGTGCTATGGGAAGCCAAACTTTATACCAAAGATTATATGAAAACCCTTGTTCAGGAATTGAAGGAATTACAGATTTATAAGTTAGGATTTCTCTTTTGGCAGATCCGAGAAAATGAGCTGTTTGTTCCCTGCAGACAGGAGACAGCTAGGGACCCCCTACAGAGGGAGTGTTACTTCCTGAGCGAGAGTTCACCCTGAGGCATCAAGGTAATCCTTAAGGGTAGACCAGATTCTTGCATTTGTGAACCCCTCCCTCCTGAGTCAAGCAGAAGGTTTTCAATTGAAAGAGCTTGGCTTCATTTGCATTTCATTCTCTTTGTGATTTACTTCCTGATAATTTTCAATAAAGATACAGAGAAGCTTGGCTTGGGGTCTTCAGTGGAGAACTGCTGGCTCCCTGTTTTATGCTCTCTGTTCTATCTCATTTCTGGCTGTTTGTCTCATTATTGATAATTATAAAGTTATTCCATTCTTTGGGACCCTCGGTCTGCAACAGTGTGCAATATACATTGTCTTGAGAATGTCAGTGTTTTGGAAGAACAGCATAGAAGTTGGGGGATTGAATTTGTTTGAAAGGTTGTATCTACTTATAGAAAAGTAGATGAGACAAAATTGAGTGCCATCCACATGCTTTAAGTTTGTCAGCAATTAAAAAATATGCTAAAATAAAAAATAAATATGGAATGGAACAAAATGCGGCTAAATGATTGGAGGGGGGATACCCAATATATTTTTCTAAGTTTCATTCAAATCACAATAAAGGGGAACAAAAAAAATTTAATTTTTATTTATTTCATATCTAACATTGTGGTTAGGGTGCTTTGGTGGCCTAGAGGTAAGGAATTAAGCTGCCAGCCCTGAGGCATGTGATTCAAATCCAACATCTGCTTTACCGGAGAAAGCTAGGCAATCTCCTCCCATGTGATTTACTGTCTCTGAAAACCTGCTAGAGGGTCAGCCATGAGTCAATTCTGACTTGATAGCACATAACAACCACAAAACAGCAACATTGTTATTGTTGTTTTTGTTGTTAGGTACTGTCAAGCCAACCAGGAGTCATAGTGACCCTGTGATGTATGTTGTTGTGTGCCGTTGAATCAGAAGTGACTTATAGCTGATCCTCTAAAGGGTTTTCAGAGGCTGTAAGTCACATGAGAGGAGATCACTCATCTTCCTTCTGAGGAGCAGCTGCTGTATCTGAACTGCCTGTCGTTAGGTTGGCAGCACAAGTTCTAACCCATTAGGAAGATTTCAAAGGGCGGCTTGTGAAGACAAAGCAAAAACCAAAATGTGCAAAGTGCTGGAGCCAGAAAATCCAAAGGGAAGAACTCTTGGCATTGCTCAACCTCATGGACCTGAAGAACAAATTGAAGCCTCGATTGCATGGGTAGAATATGGAATGATCCAGGAAGCATCAATAGAAGATGGAAGAAATAGAGTCACTTTCCCAAAAAGAATTGGTTGTCACAGAATCATTTCAGGAAGTACCACATGATAAAGAATCAAATGTAATAAAGAATCCAATAAAAACCAATGGTTCAAACTGCTCTGAAGGAACTGACAAAAAATAAGGCCCCAGGAATGGATGGAATATCAATTGAAGTATTTCAACACACAGATGCAGCCTTGGATGTGTTCATCAGATCGTGCCAAGTAATCTGGAGGACAGCTACCTGGACAACTGATTGGAAGAGATCAACATTTATTCCCATTCCCCAAAAAGAGGATCCAACAGTGTGGCAATTATCAAACAATAAAACAAAATTACTGGAACAGAACATCAACAGAGAACTGCCCAAAATGCAAGCAGGTGTTAGAAGAGGACATGGCACTAGAGAGTAGCAAAGATATCTATTTGTGTTTTATTGTCTATGCAAAGGCATTTGACTATGTGGATCACAACAAACAATGATTAACATTGAGAAGAATGGGAATCCCAAAATATTTGGTTGTGCTCATGTGAGAATCTCAGATCAAGGAAGCTGTTGTATGAACAAAGCAAAGGAACACTGCGTGAGTAAAAGTCAAGAAAGTAGGATGGATCCTTTCTCCATACCTTTTCAATCTAAATTTTGAACAGATCATTCAGGAGGCTGGAATTTTTTTTAAGAAGATTGTGACATTAGGATTGGAAGAAGACTTATCAAAAATCTGCATTATACAAATGGAGCAACCTTGCTCTCTGAAAGTGAGGAAGACTTGAAGTGTTTGCTGAAGGTCAAGGTCTGCAGCCTTCAATATAGATTAAATCTCAACATCAAGAAAACAAAGATCCTTACTACGGAGCCAGTAGGCAGCATCACGATAGATGAACAAAAGATTGAGGTATTAATGATTTTGTCTTTCTTGGATCCACAATCAGCACTCTTAGCAACAGCAGTCTGGAAATCAAAAGATAAGTTGCAGTGGGAAAATCTTCAGCGTGCTAAAGACCAATGATGTCAGTCTAGAGACTAAGAAGACCTCGATCCAGCCTGTGCGCTTCTCATCTTTTAGCTATGTTTCTGGGAACTGGACAATGACTAAGAAGAGGAATTAGGCCTATGAGTTGTGGTGCTGGAGATATTATGAACTGCCAAGAGAACTAACAGGTGTGTTCTGGATGAGGTGAAACTGGGTTGCTCCATTGAAACAAGGATCTTTTTTTTTTTTTTTAGATTGTATTAATTTTTAATGAAAGTTTACAGAGACTTTGGATTTCCATTTATTCATTGTTACACTTTCCTCTTTGTCCACCCCTCCCTCCCAGTTTGTTTTTCTCTTTGAAGAGTAAGAAAAAAATTCTTTCATTGTTATATATTACCCCTCACCCCAGTCTACTCCACTATTCGGCTTTCATTCTGGACACTTGTCATGACAATAATACCTAATCATATATTCCTCCTAGACAGTTCTCTCCCTCATCTGTTTCAATGCTGTATACATTATTTATCCCCTCTAAGTTTCCCCCCAACTCCGATGTTAGTCCTGCTTTACAACATGGGCACTATGCAGTATTTGTCCTTTTGTGACTGAGATATTTTACTCAGCATAACGTCCTCCAGGGTCACCCATTTAGTATAATAATTCATAAGTCCCTTGTTTTTCAAAGCAGCATAGTATTCCATTGTGTGAATGAATGTACCAGAGCTTCTCTATCCATTCATTTGTTGATGGGCACTTGGGTTGTTTCCGACTCTGCTATTGTGAACAAAGCCGCAATAAACATGGGTGTGCATATATCTCCTTGGGTGGAAGTTCTGGTTCCTTGAGGGTATATTCCCAGTAGTGGAATTGCTGAGTCAAATGGTATTTCTATTTCCAACAATTTGAGAAAGTGCCATACTGCCTTCCACAGTGTTTGCACCATTTTACACTCCCACCAACAGTGAATAAGGGTTCCAGTTTCTCCACAACCTTGTCAGCATTTGTTGTTTGCTGTTCTGTTAAATTTTGCTATTCTGACTGGGGTGAGCTCCTTACCACTGGACCACTATTGTTGTTATATTTCTTTATCCATTTGTTCCTTGATTGGCACTTTGACTTCCAAATTTCTTGTCATAGACTAGTGAGTACATCTAGGGCTACAATTGTTTATTGCAACATGTCAGTTGATTTTCTATCAGTTCTTGGGCCTTATATTTTGCCAATGTCTTCAGTGAAGTTTGAATTTCATTTCTTCTTTCAGTACTATTTGGTTTTGACCATATGCTACTTCGTGAAATGGCTCTGTGCTGACTTTTTTTTTTGTACAGTAAGTCTGTGTTTTCCTTCCATCTTTTTTTGAGTCTTCCTGCATCATTCAAGATTTTGCCTATAAAATCCTTCAGTGTTGTAACTGAGGTTTTATTTTGTTCTTTGGTTCTTTAAGCTTGAGAAATGCTGAACGTGTCCTTTCATTCTGGTTTTCTAACTCCAGTTCCTTGCACATTTCATTAGAATCACTTGCTTTGTCCTCTTGAGCTGCCTTGTGAAATTTTCTGTTCGAGTCTCTTACCTTAGCATTCCCTCTACTCATTATGACTTTTTTTGTATCAATGTAAGTTTCAGAGTCTCTTCTGCCGTCCATTCTGGTCTTTTCTTTTTCTCTCTTTCTCTCTCTTTGTAATCACCTTTTGCTTTGTTCATGGAAGATGTCTTGATATCTTCCCACAACTCATCTGATCTTTAGTCATTAGTGTCCAAATTGTCAAAACTCTTAAGATGGTTTGTAAATTCAGTTGGTATACACTCACGGTCATATTTTTATTTTTGTGGCCCTGTTTTAATTTTTTTCAACTTCAATTTGAACATACATCTGAGTAGCTGATGGTCTTCCACACTTAACTGTTCATCTGGTTTGGGTGCTGATATTGAGGTTTTCTATGTTCCCTTTCAACAAATGTAGACAATCTGATGCTGGTGGATTCCATCAGGTGCAGTCCATGTGCGTAGTCTCCATCTATTCTCTTTTTTAAAAAAGGTATTTGCAATGGATAAAACATTCACTGTACAAAATTCTATCATGCAATCTCTTACCTCATTTCTCTCACCTAGGCCATACTTTCTGACCACCAGTCCTACTTGTTTCTTTTTTAATTTGACTCAATGATATCTAAACATAATGACAATAGCTTATGTCACTCTTTCATTGCCAGTGAGTCATTGACTTATTGCTTCCACTCCAGGGGGTTTTCAGAGACTGTGAGTAACACCATCTTTCTCCCATGAAGCCTCTGTTATTGTTTTACCATTATATATATGTGTGTGTGTGTGTGTGTGTGTGTATAGTTGTTGTTGTTGTTGTTATTAAGTGCATAGGCAACTCATAGCGACCCTATGAACGAGAGACCTGAGCACTTGTATAACTTTCTTCATTTCTCCAAGTTCATAGGGTTTCTGGAGGCAAGCTATTTTGGAAGTGGATGCCACTCCTGCTTCCAAGCTTGTTTTAACTGGGGAGCTCCACCAAACACAGTCCATCATTTGTGACCAATATCGCCTTTGGCACATCAGGGTCACAGTGTTCAGCATCACAACAACCATGAGTTCCCTATGTACAGCAGTACACAGACCAGGGATATGACACTTAGAAGAATGTTTGACCAAAAACAATTAAAACCAGGCCCAAGGGTCACAGGCCCTCAGGCCCCACAGCATTTAAAAATTCTGGCACACCCACATGCTGGTGGACTGTTAGCTGGAGACCCCCAATTCATCTGACAAGTCCCATCTGCTGATACCCACTTGGGATGAAAAAAAAAGCCACAAGAGCCCTGGGCGTTCCATACATGTCTCTCCTCAAGATGCGTGAGGACATTATATCTTCCAGCATAAAACTGACTGACTCCCAACACACTAGCCCTCAGCCTCATTATATACATACACATAATCGTAAAACAACAACAAAGCGTATATATATATATTCTTGTTTCCCTGTATTGGTAATGTGATGTTAACCTGTGAGCTTTGTCTCTACTTCAAGAAATAGCACAAGGGAGCTCTGGTGGCCTAGTGGCAAGAAGCTGCGCTGCAATCCTGAAGGCATGCAGTTCGAATCCACCAGATGCTCTGCTGGAGAAGGGGTAATCTCCTCAAGTGCCAGTTGGATCCAGTTCCACAGTACACAACAAGAAAAAAAAACTGAAAAAGAAATAGCACGAGAGTTTGTGTCTCCTCTATAGCCTTAGGGATGGGCTGTCAAGAACACCAAATTGAGGTGCACTGAATCATCTGAGAGACTTAAGATATTATCTGCTGGGGTATGACCAAAACTATTCCTAATGTGCTGATTGTGAAAATGAAAGATTGTCTCCTTCTTACTGAAACAAAAGAACTAGAAGCCTTTCTAGGAAGGTGAAGATAGTGGAAATCCTTCATTTCATACTTAGCCCAGATACTCCACCCCTTATAAAGATTAGCACATAAAGGAGTGGTTTGATATTGGATTTATGAAGCTGACCTAGCATTTCAGGAGGCTATATTGGCCATCCAATAGGTACAGGCATTCGGGATTATAAAACCAAGACAAAAACGCATGTCGGCTGTCACCAGCCACCCTGAACAGTTTCCTGAGGTCTGTGGCAATGGCAGCATGGCCAGTAATCCTACTTGGATTCGGGTCTCCATTATGGATAGGGGCAGAGACTAGTTGCGGCGCCCAAGGGAAACAATGGTGTGCAATATAAAATGTTTGCAACAAGGAGGGAACATCACCAAGGGGATTCCTGCAAAGGTGCAGACTTACCTCCCTATCTGGGGACGAGTTAAAGACATTGCTAAGCCCCAATCTGGGGTGGCACAGTCCAGCACTCTTGGCAAATGGCATGGCATCCTCCAACAGCACAGCGATGAACACTATCAGATTTTAAGCTCAGTCACATATGTGACAAGAGAGAACGCAGCCACTCCCACTGCCCAGAATGCCGTCTGTAAGAGCCTTATTGCTGAAGGCATAGGACCCATACCAGAAGGTGAAGGGTATAATGAAAAAGCCACTCAAAAGAATCGTCCAAGATGAACAGCAGTGGCTCTCCAACCCTCATGGAGAGTATGTGGACGGACCATGATGATGAGAAACAGTAGGCAGTGGTCAGCTCAGAGCAGTGAGAACGGTATGAAAACATTATCATGGCCATAGAACTCGATGCACAGAAAGCAGGATTGTCTTGAAAGGACTTACTCTGTGGATTTCCCAGTGGAAATAAGAGTGGACGATCATTTATTGCCTCTTGTGGGGTAAGGAGTTGTGGGAAGACATATGGATAAGAACACAAGATATGGACTTTACTGCTTTTCATGTATCAGCACATAGGACTTTGTCTTCCCCAGGCATATTCAGACAAATGAATTAGCTCACCTGAGAACCTTGCAAGAAGTGTCCCCTGTCCAATTAGAAAAATGGCTCCATTGTAAAACTGGCCATATGGGGGAATGGTCCTTCTGGACCACGGCCAAGGAAGGAATTGGGCCTCCCTTTCTCCAGGAAGCAAATGAATGAGGGCATCAACAATGCCCTAGACACTCTCTGGAGCACAGCACCCTCATTCCTCAGTCTACAAGGTGCATATCAAAGGCAGATACCAGACATGAAGTTTAGAAGTAAACTGACTGGGTGGGGATTGTCTGGCACTGTCATCTCTCTTATCCAACAAGAGCTGGTCTCATTGAAGACAGGAGTGGAGTGCTGAAGCAAACCTTTAGTTCTTAGAAGTGCTCCTCACAGCAATGGACTATGAGGTTACCTGGAGCCCTCTGGTGCATCAGTGAGTATCGTCACACTCGCAGTATGTGTACCAACTATTAATGCAAAGGCCCCAGAAGACAATAAGGGTACAAACCACTGAAGCCGAGGACAAGATATTGTCCCAGCCCGGACAATCTAATGATATTCTGTCGCCCTTAACACGAGCTCTCCCATCAGGAGAGACAGTTAAAGACCCTCCTGTGGAGCTGGAAAACTAGCCTTTTGATTTCTTGGGAATGAGGGCAAGAGAAGGGTTTGCAAACTATCTCATGGCTTTTTCTCCGTCCTCCAATTTTCTCATCCTCTATAATCCCAGTGAGGACAGCATGTCCCAGGGGTCACGAAGCTTTTGGAGTAATAACAGTGTCTTCCTTAAATTATACCAGAGTTAGCAACTCGGCCAAACCTCCAGAGCACCAAGTGTGGTTTTGTCCACCTGTGGAGAGACCCTGCCCAGGAACTGTCCTTAGCTCCTCTGATAGTGGTGTTGTTGTTGTTGTTAGGTGTCTACAACTCAGAGTGACCCTATGAATAACAGATGTGAACCTGAGCCTATCTTGTACCATCCTCACAATCTCGAAGACACTGGAGCCCATTCTGCAGTCACGGTAACAAGCCACATCATTGAGGCTCTTCCTGTCTTTCAGCTTTCCAAGCATGATGTCCAGATCCAAAGAACAGCTTCTCCTAACAACATGCCCAAAGCCTGTGAGATGAAGCTTCACTATCTTTGCCTCCAAGGAACACTCGAGGTGCACGTTCTCCAAGACATATGTGTTGCTTTCTTGACAATCCCTGCTCTTCTCCATCGCCATAGTTCAAAGGCGTCAATTCTTTTTCTGTCAGCTTTATTAATTGTTCGGCTCTCAGCAACATAGCCAGTGATTTCAAAGACCATGGCCTGAATCAGGCTTGATCATAGGGGCTATAAGGTTTATTACAGGCGAGTCCTGATGGGATATATTGTCAAATGCAAAGCTAAAGGTGAACAAAGTGCCTTGGTGTTACCTTTGAGAATTTAGGAACACACGCCCTAGCACACTTGCAGATGCATAGACCACCTTGAGAAGGTTGTCTCTGGGGAGAAGAACTGGGTGGATGAGGACAAGGCTGAGGAGGAAATGTTCTCCGAACTGTGCACTCTTTTGTGCTTTATGAGTTTGATGCCACAGACATGAGATTCCTAGTTAATAAGCCACAGCCTATTTCCAAAAGAAAATGAGCCCTTGAGTGACCATCTGCACCACTGTATGCTCTTATCTCTTTCCAGAAGCAGCTGCGACAGAGGTCCCACCTCTCATTCCACAATCCAGGAAGCAATAAAGCTGAGGTCATCTCAGCTCAACAACCAGGGCCTGGAGGGATACCCATTGCCTCCTTCACTGCAGGCGAGAAACTCCAACTCATCAAACCCCTGCACCCCAACTGGGGTCCCAGTGAACAAGCTGGCCTTTCTGAAGGGTCAGCAGCTGAGACCCAGGCCATTCCAACCCCCACTCCACACCTGATGCGCCAGCAGGCAATCTGATCTTCCCACAGCAGAGAAACCCTCCTAGCACCAGAAGAACAAAACAGGTAAGAATCTCATTGCAAAATCTAGACAGGGCCAGGCCATCTCACCTTTTCCCCATAGAATGACTGGGTGTGGTTTTATGGGGACATTTTCAAAAGAGAAAGACAAAAAAAATTATATAAATTAATAAAAAGTATAACATTGTAACAGCTCAGAAATAGGACTGCCATTCAAATGAAAACCCACAAAACTAGTACCCATATCTAAATCAGAGAGAGAGACAGAGACAGCTTATCAAGTTATATAACATCAAAAGTCTCAACATAAAATAAATTCAGGATATTAAAAAAGTCACGTCCCATTTCAAAACTCATGAAAACCCATCATTTAAATGAAAAAAGGCTATGAAAAGATGCCCATAATGACATGAATCAAACGTTGAGATTATGTGACAAGAATTTAAAGCAGCTGTCAAAAAATGTGTTTGATGATCAATGACACATCCATTTGAAACAAAGAACAGTCTTTCAAAAAAGAAAATCCTTTCACTTCATTTCCCACCCCAACACTCCTAGCAGCGTAACTCCTCTTAGAGGTCTTTGCTGTTTCAGGGACATGTTTTCCTGAGGAATGGATGAGACCTTGCCTGTAGGAGCTGAGAACCACAGCCCTTGTCTTTTAGGATGCTCTCTGTAATGGGAGCTTCTGAAAGGGACCCACGAGAACAACTTTACCTGACTGCTTGTTACTGAGAGACAAGATGGTGAAATCTTGAGTCCTAGAGCCCTGGAGACACAAAGGGCCGAGATCTTAAACTCATTCGCCTCTTCCTACCACCAGAGCGCCTCCAGATCTGCATCTGTTGGTTGAAACTAGTCAATTGGTATCACATTGATTCCCGGGGTCATATTTTTTGCCAATGCCTTCAATGCAACTCCCATTTTCTCCTTCATTAATATTGGCTCCTGCTCATAACTTCTTGAAATTTTTCTGGGTCAATCAGTTCTTTTTGGTGCAGTGACTCTGTATAGTCCCTCCATCTTCTTTTGATGCTTTCTGAATCTTTCAATATTGTGACTTGAGGTTTAAATTTGTTTTTCAGTTCTCTCAACTTGAGAAATTGAGAGCAAGTTCTTCACTCTTTATTCTCCAATTTCAGCTCTCTTCACATCCCATTATAATAATGTTGCTTTGTCATCTTCTTTTAAAATTTTGTTTATTAATTTTAATGAAAGTTTACAGAGACTTTGGATTTCCTTTCATTCATTGTTGCACTTTTATCCCTGCCCAACCTTCCACCCCCCTCCCCCAGTTCGCTCTTCTCTTTGAAAAGTGAAAGAAAAAATCTTTCATTGTTATACAATCCCTCCCCCCAAGTCCACTCCACTATGCAGCCTTCGTTCTGGACTCCTGTCATGACAATAATTCCTAATCATATATCCCTTTTAAACAGTTCTCTCCCTCATCTGTTTCGATGCAGTATACATAATTTATCCCATCTTTCTCAGTCTCCCCCCCCCCAATGCCGATGTCAGTCCTGTTTTACAACAGTGGCACTAAGCAGTATTTGTCCTTTTGTGACTGAGATATTTCACTCAACATAATGTCCCCAGAAGCCACTCATTTTGTATAATATCTCATGAGTTCCTTGTTTTTCTATGCAGTGTAGAATTGTGTGAATTATACCATTCATTGTGTGACTATACCACAGCTTCTCTATCCATTTGTTTGTTGATGGGTGCTTTGTCTTCTTGAGATGCCCTTTGAAACCTCCTGTTCAGCTCTTTCACTTCAGCATGTTTTCTCTTTGTTTTGGCTTCTCGATTCTCTTGTGAAATCTTTACAGTCTCTTCTGACATCCATTTTGGTTTTTTCTTTCTCCTCTGTCATTGTGATGACCTCTTGCTTTCTTCATGGATGATATCTTTGATATTATCCCACAGCTCATCTGGACTTTGATCATTGGTGTTCAAGTCTTCAAACCTATTCTTAAGATGATTTCAAAATTTAAATGGAATAGATTCAAGATCGTATTTTGGTTCTCATGGACTTATTTTCATTTTCTTCAGCCTCAATTTGAACTTGCACATGAGTGAATTGGTGGTCCGACCCACAGGACACGTCTGCCTAGTTTTGACTGCTGATATTGAGCTTCTCGTTGATTCCTTCCACAGATGTACTCAATCAGATTCCTATGCAGACCATCATTGTGAGGTCCATGTGTCAAGTTGTCTTTTTAAAAAAAAATTTATACAGATTTACTTACAAAGTTCTTATACATTGTATTTCACACCCAATCTTACCCCTTTCCTTTACCACCCCTCCCTCCACCCATCAAATCGTGTGGCCATATGATTAAGCCCCCCCATTGGATCCTTGTACTCATTCTACAATAATGATCTTATACAGTATTTGTCTTTATAAGACTGAATAAATTCACTTAGCATAATGTTCTCCAGTCCCTCCCGTGTTAGGTGGTAATTTACAAAAGCATTGCTCTTGCGTGTTGCATAGTATTCTATTGTGTGAATGTACTGTGTGTTTCCTCAAAAAGTTGAACATAGAAAGTCCATATGACCAAGCGATTCCATTGCTTGGAATAGACTGAGAAAATGAGAACTGAGGCGAGGCACAAACAGAAACTTGTACATCAATGTTCATAGAAACATTATTCACCATAGCAAGAACATGGAAACAGCCCACGTGCCCAACCACAATGGAATGGATTGAGAAATTATAGTAAATTTTCCCTTTTGCGGTTTTTGGGTTTGGGGTTTTTTTGTGGTTTTTTAAAAAAGGTATTTGCGATGAATAAATCATTTAAAATAGAAATTTGATCATTCTATTTCCAACCTCATTTCTGTCACCAAGGCCATATTTTCCAACTGCTATTCCTTCTTCACTGTTTCCTTCTTTCACATTCCAGTCACCAATTATTATTATCATATCTTTATTGTATGTCCATTCAATTTTGGACTGTAACATTTGGTAAAAATTTTCAATTTATTTCTCTTTGGTTCTAGATTTTGAAGTGTACCTTTGAATATTAATGGGTCTTCCTTATATACATATGGATAATATTCTATCCCTCACAACATTGTATTTCAGAATAGAACTTGAAATTGACTTTTTTACTATGAATAGAATACCATTCTTCTGTTTTTCACTCCAAGCACAGTATACCATATGATTATGTGATTCAAAGGGGCCAAAGCTAGTCCATCTCATCTCACTAACGCCTTGTATGTAAATGTTCATGTGTTCCATTTCATTTTTCACAATTTCTAGTTTCCCAGCATTCAAGCAATGCACATACCATGTTCCAATTATTAAACAATGTTTGACATTATTTTCCTCCCTTCAACTGACTTCCAATCTGGACTTTGCCACTCACTTCCTAAATAACATGCCTCTGGAAACTCTATGAACTTTAATAAATGTCAATAGTTGTATAGAGGCTTCAGGCCTTTTGTTCATAGGGTCACTATGAGTTGTGCTCAACTTGAAGGCACTCAACAACAATAACTATAACTATCTGTGTTTCTCTACTACTCTAAGGGTTTTCAGAGGCCTGTTATTTAAGAAGTGGATGGCTAGTCCTGCTTCCTAGTATGTCTTGATCTGGGAGCTCTACTAAAACTTGTCCTCCATGGGTAGCCCTTTTGGCATTTGACAAACCCGTGACATAGCTTTCAGTATCACAGAAACCCACTAGTTATGACACAGCAAAATGACAGACAAGTGCTGTACAAATAAGAACAATGTTTTCCCACAACACAGCAAACTGACAATTTATGTGTAATTCTTTTTCTTAATTAACTTTTGTTTCAAATTTTATTCCAAGGCTTCTTCAGCTTATTTAGCTGCAAAGAATGAATTCTATTTAAGCAGAAACTGAAAAGAGCTGCAATATCCAAGAGGCTTGTTGGGCTTAAAAATATGAGAGATCTAGATTTTATCAGATCCATAAACAAAACAATTTTTAAAGCCGTCATAAAATAACAGCTCAAAGTAATGTCATCATGTTTTATCTTCTTCAGAAGTTGGCTGAGATCAATTGGCCTCATTCTTTGAAGCCTCATCAAAATTCTCCACAAGATCTGGAAGGTCAGCAGCAGCAGCAGCAACAGCAGCATCTTCTCCAGTAGCAAGTGGTGCTTTTCCATCCACAGGTTGTTTGAGCAGGGCTTGTGTCAGTCTTCTTAAACTACCCAGACTATCTGGGCCAAGCCGGTTTAAGATGCTGGGTAACATTTCTGTCAGCTGCTTTGTCTCATCACGACCAGTCGTGGTGAAAGTGATCGCTGCCAGAGATGCCTCAACTTCACGATTTTTAAAGTGGGTCACCATTCCTTGATTTGTAAACATATTCACCACTTCAATACCAGAGATCTTGCTTACCACAAATTTCTTTAAGGAGAACTGAAGATTTCTTTGCCTTCTGCTGTTGCGGTTCTATGAACCACCTTTCTTTGGCATGCAGTTCCTCTTCCACCAATGCACACTTGTGCCTGCAGTTTGGTGAGTTTCTCCTGACTCATGATCATTTCTTTCATCTTGTCAGAGAGGAAACAGGGCTGCGGCCAGTGGACTAGGGCTGGCACTCAGGAGGTCTTTTGGCAGACCAGCTGAGATAGACTGCACACGAGGGGACGCAAGATGGCAGCTAGAGAGAGCTCCTTGTAATTCTGATAGCAAATCCGTTTTCATATTAACCAATTTATAATCACGAAGGCCAGCCCACTGGGTCCTAATTGGTTAAACAAAAGACTTCTAACCCACAACAGATTGTTAAAAAAAAAACCAAACACATAAAAATGACCAAAGCGCTCACACTTGATTGTTAATGAAATAAAAATTACCTCCCTTTCAAAATTCAACCGTTTAAAAACTGCTAACAGAACAAAAGGTATGTCTTGGAGAGGGCGCATTTAGAGTGCCTTTTAGAGATAAAGATGATGAGACCTCGCCTCATATACTTCAGGTATGATGCTAGGAGGAGCGATTAATTAGAGAGGGACATGATGCTTGCTCAGAAAGGTAGAGAGTCAGCAAAGGAGAGGAAGAACCTCATCTAGGTGACTTGACGTACTGACTGCCACAATGGGCTCTAATGTGTCAGAAAGTGTGGGGATGGCACTGGTTAGGACAGGGTTCAGATCTGATGTTCATAGGGTCACGATGGATCGTACTCAACAACATCTAACAACAACAAGTATCAAAGGGTTCCATGGCAAAGGGCCTCACCTACAGCTGTGTGGATTCAGTGGGTGACCCAGCCAGGAAACCAGAACACCTTCCCAAGGTGCATCTGTCCCTCAAGGTCCTAAATCGAGTACAGTCCTACAATGCGGTGTCTGGCTTTGGGGCCTGGTACTGTCCTCAGGTTAAAAGAACATCTAATAAGACTATATATCTGATGACAAGAATAATAGAAAATCCTGCATTCAAGCTGCAAAGGAAAGCCTCGACAAGGGGTGGTGGTTAGGCGTAGATGATCTTCGAAGTACATCCTGCTCTTTTCTTTTTGGAGCATGATTTATGGTAAAATCCTCTTATTTTAGAGCACAGGTCTCTAAGTTTGACAATCATGTAAAACCATGTAACTAACACCTAAACCAAGGTCTTCTGTTGGTAAGTATTTCTTGAAATCTTGTTTTTTCACTCTCTGGGTCAGGGGAGGTCTGGTGTGTAGGGTGTTGTGCTCTTGGCTCTAGTGTTTCCTGGAAGTCAGACCCCACCAGTGACTCTGTGGAGAAAAAGGCACAGTCTCCTCCGATGTGATTTACAGCCTTCGTAACCGGAAGGATGGTCAGCTCTGAGTCATTTCCCGAGTCGGAAATGAGGGAGGTCTTGAGGTGTGAGGA
>NW_006400306.1:193688-195430 GCF_000299155.1 Elephantulus edwardii
GCTGCATTGAAAAACAAGGAACTCATGCAATATTATTCAAAATGGGTGACCCTGGAGGACATTATGCTGAGTGAAGTATCTCAGTCACGAAAGGACAAACAGTGCATGACAGGACTGACCTCGGGGTTGGAAGGAGACTGAGAAGGATGGGTTCAATAATGTATACTGTATTGAAACAGATGGGGGAGAAAACTGTTTAAAAAAGAATATGTGATTGGGTACTTTTGTCATGACAGGTGTCTAGAGCAAGGGCTGCATGGTGGAGTGGAGCTGGGGGAGGGTTTGTAAAAGGAATTTTTATTTTACTTTCACAAGAGGGTAGTATACTGGGGGGAGGGTGGGGAGTGGAGAAAATACAACAATGAATGAATGGAAATCCAAAGTCTCTGTAAATTTTTACTGATATTAATGATAAATTTAAAAAAAAATGTGAGTCCTTCCCTCCCTCCCAGGTCCTCTCCCATGTAAACCACTGGTTGCGTTCAGTAAGGCAATAAATACCACGTGAGCCCAAAGAGCAGCTGTCCACCCAGACCTCTCTCTCACAGGGCAGTCCTCAGGAGGAGCTGTGTCCCCAGAGTCCCAGGATGCTGTGGGGGGCATTTGTGCTTGGCACCCCAGCCTGGGATCCCCCTGTGACACCATCTACCTCGGTCTCTCAGTGAGTGGAGCAAATCCAGCCTTTAACTACACGACAGAGACCAACGACACCACCTCACTGCCGTGGAGTTGACTCAGCTGAGCCTCCAGCGGGTTTTCAGTGGCAGTAAATCACATGCCAGGACGTTACTTTTCTCCCACAGAGCGGCTGGGTGACTCCAACCGCCTGCCTTTGGGATGTCGGCTCAACTCCCTACTGACTAGGCTACCAGAGCTCCCAATGTTGGAGGAAAAAGGGAAAAAGGAATTTAAAAAAAACCCTGGACTTATATGTCTAGATGCTTGAGATAGTGTCTTTATCTTGATTTTGATAAACTGTATGTTTAACAGAAAGTTTGCTACGTGAACCAAGTGTGTGTGTGTATGAACCTTGGTGGCACCGAGGACCTTCACCGTGTTGAACTACCATCTCCACCATTTATTCTCAAAGCATTTCATTTCCCAGCAGAGACTCCGTCTGCCCTAGCAATGGTCCTGCGTTTCCCCTACTCCAGACCCATGGAACCACTAAGTTGCTTTGGTCTCTCAGTCCTTGCCTGTTGTAGATTCTCTTAGACAAGAGCAGGGCTCACAATAGTTGTGCTTCCGTGTCTGGGTGAGTTCTCGCATTGCTCCCCAACCCCCAGGGGTTTCCACTTCTCTGATCATAGCCGCCGTGGTGGGAGTGACCCCCGTTTCTTGTCCCATCTAGCTTGCTTCTGAGTCCTTTCACTTTACACTGGCACATTCTCTTCCAATGTCATGTCTTGTGTGGGTTCATGGAACAGGATGGAGGCTTTGTTCAGTTGCTTGACTCAGGAGCAAATAAGGGTAAATAATATAAGTTATAAAATGATGTTCTGAAGTTCAAATCATTTCTTAAAAGGAACAAGAGTTGGAAAAGTACTGGAGAGATACAAGAGTATCCACATTGGGCCCTCTAGAATCAGAACAATACCCATGCTGTATGCTCTGTGCCACCCCTCCCTCCCGCCCTCCCTCACCCTCCACTGCTTCAAGGACTGACCACCCTCTTCAATCTCATGGTGAAGTTTGTCCCCAGGCCTAAGGGTTAGGAGGTGGTGGGTGTGGCCTGTGATGGA
>NW_006400306.1:195760-200416 GCF_000299155.1 Elephantulus edwardii
TGTCTAGTGCCTCCCAGATCTTCTCCTCAGGGGCATGGCCGCCTTCCAGGAAGATGACACACAGGACCGTGATCAGGAGGCCGTTCCTGGGCAAGGTCAGCACATGGCTCTGGGACATCAGGTCATAGGTGAGGCCCAGGGAGGGGACCAGGACATAGGTGTGGGAGGTGGGGTTCGCCTCCTTCACTTCCACACCGAAGAGCAGCTGCAGGATCTCCAAAGTCTTCCCAAAGATCCTGGGGAAGTATCTCGCATCTCTTCTGCTGAGCAGAGCTAGAATTTCTGTCTTATTAGTGCTCTGCTGCTTTCAATACTTGAAGAGCAGGAATTTCAACGAAATCCTCCCATTCTGGTCTAGTTTCTCTCTGCTCCTGTGCTCAGCATTAGACCTGGCCCTGAGGGCTCTAGCACCCGCCCCTTTCTGTCCTCAGATGAAATGAGACCCATAAGCATTGACACTCTAGGCATTAATGACCACTTTGAATCAGACAATCACAAGGATTCAATCAAGGATTGAAAAACAGAGAAAGAATGTGAAAGGTCACCGAGGAAGGACAGAGAACCCAGTCCAGGCCAAGAAAGACGGTTTATTGAGGAGAAACTGCCGGGCTGGCTGTCAAGCAGAAGACCTGCCCCCACTACAAGTTAGAGAGGGGTTTTCTATTCTCTTCCAAGGAACTTGGGGAAGGGGATGCTCACAGATGTGTCTTACAAAATAGGGAAGTGGGCTGGGGTCTCAGA
The DNA here is from genome assembly GCF_000299155.1 of Elephantulus edwardii. Taxonomy (NCBI): domain Eukaryota; kingdom Metazoa; phylum Chordata; class Mammalia; order Macroscelidea; family Macroscelididae; genus Elephantulus; species Elephantulus edwardii. The sequence goes on from NW_006400306.1 coordinate 196,502, forward strand.
GAACTATTTCTGGGAAAGGAGACAGAGCAGTTTCATCCTTCACATAGAGAAACAGTGACGTCACAGCTGTGGCTTCCCGTGATTGGATCATTTCAGTAGCCATTCTGGGAGAAGACTCTGCAGTACTAATAGGATGGTGTTGCGTTAATAGTTAAAAAGACAATTTCAAGTTGTATCCTGAAGTACAATGTTGTACAATAGAATATTATTCATACACAGATCTGTTAATACGACTATCATGCAAATATATACACCAGCAGGTAAAGTCTAAGAAGAGGAAATTGAAGATTTTAATCAAATTTTGCAATCCAAAGTTGAAAAACTTGAAATCAAAATGCATTAGTGTAAGGAAGCGCTGGTGCCCTAGTGGCAAGAAGCTGCACTGCAATCCCAGAGGTGCGTGGTTTGAATCCACCAGATGCTCTACTGGAGAAGGAGGAACAATTTCCTCCTGTACCAGTCAGATTTGATTTGACGATACATGTACAAAAAAATAATAAAATAAAAATGTAAAAAAAAATTTAAAATGCATTAGTGATAATTGGTGACTAGAATGTAAATGTTGGAAACAGTGAAGGAATGGGAATTGGGAGTCAGGGGCTTAGTTATAGAAATGAGGCCGGAAACGGAATGATCAATTTTTTTACATTCCATGATGTGTTCATTGAAAATGCTTTTTTTAAATTTTTATTGTATTATTTTTACATGTACAGTCAAATCAGATCTGACTGGTATAGGAGGAGATTGCCCCCTCCTTCTCCAGCAGAGCATCTGGTGGATTTGAACCACATACCTCTGGGATTGCAGTGCAGCGTCTTGCCACTAGGCCACCAGAGCTCCCTGCAAATGCTTTCTTAAAAAGAACACAAACGGTCTCTTTACACATTGAGCTCAACGAATGGATTTATAGATTTGAAAGATAGTAGTAATGAGTAAACTTGAAGCATGTGTTAAGTTATAAAAAGTGCCATGGAAGTATATTTTATTTGCCTTCACTGGTAATAGAAGCAGATAACACATTTAAAAAGATAAATTAAATGTTTTGCATATCTTTGAAAGACGTAAACCTGGTGGATCAAGTACAATGGTTTTTACTGTGTCATTATTTTTAACTATTTTATTTTCTATTCCTAAGTCTGTAAAAATCATAAGACAACAGTCCAAAAACAGCCCCTGAGCCACAGCAGAAAGAACTTGTGACTTGTATATGCTGAACGCACTCAGATTAGGTGGTCCTCTACGACCAGATGTCTGTAGACCCATACACCAGACTAACACTAGAACATTCCTGCATTGTTAGGACACATGGAGTTCACATTTCCTTTTCTGGGCTTCCATTGGGTCTAGTTAGAACACCATTACACCACACATCATGTTATGCTAGAATTGTATTTTATGTGAACTCGTTCCTACTGGCAAGCATGGAGTATGATTTTAACTTTTATAGGCTCATTTTACTCACTAGAATAGTGTACTGGCTGCATATAATTTTCTTATACATGATGCCAGAGTGCTCTTTGGTTTTGGATTTTTTCCCCCCAGAGTGCTCTTTGGAGGCAAGACTAATGAGGCTTCACCTCACATATTTTGGGCATGTTGCTAGGAGGGGCTATTCCTTGGAGAGGGACATGATGCCGGGAAGGGTAGACAGTTGGTGAAGGAGAGGAAGACCCTCAACCAAGTGATTGAAACAGTGATTGAGATAACGAACATATGTGTCTCAGGAAGTATGAGGATGGCACAGGATAGAACAGGGTTCAGATCTTTTGTTCATAGGGTCACTATGAGTCACACTCAACTCAGTGACACCTAACAACAAAAACAACAACAATTTTAAAAGTTAGGTAAGGAATTACACTGCCAAACCAAAGACACTAGCTGTCCCTTGGAAGAAAGATGAGCAATCTCCTGTCATGTAATTTACAGCCTCTGAAAACCCACTGGAGGGTCAACTGAGTGACTTGAGACTTAACGACAACAGCAAGTATACATCATCGAGTCGATAAGACTCCTAGTCAACATTACAGCAACTAATAAGACAACACAACCATGATATTGTTGTTGTGTTGTTATTATGTGACATCAAGTCAGAATTTATTCATAATTGACCCTCCATATAAATTACACAGGAGGAGACTGCCCATCTTTCTCCTGCAGAGCAGTTGATGGATTTAAACTGCATGCCATTGGGTTGTCCACTCAATTCCTTGCCACTAGGCCACCAGAGCTCCAGAACAGATTGAAGAGGTATAAAGAAAGGGCACAATCCTGACACACGCGCTTCCTGAGTTTAACCCGTGCAGGCCTCTCATTATATTCAGGGATTCTGGGGATCAGGCCGTGGAGAGTTGGGCTGCTATAACCTAAAGACAGTTGGTTAGAATCCACAAGTATCTCATGGGAGAAAGAGAGGGAATACCTTCCAGCCTGTGGAAACCTGCTGAGAGGTCAGCTATGAACCTGCCCTGACTCAGTAGCACTGAGTTGTGTTGACTACTGTATCCACTAGGGAGTTCTGGTGGGACAGTATATAGAGTTGACCTGCTAAACCCAAACAGGCCAAGCTTCTCTGATGGTTCTGTGAGAGAAAGATGGAGCATTTCCTCAAATGTGGTTCACCGCCCTGTAAACCTGCCGGAGGGTCAGCTATGACTTGGACACAACTTGACAGCCATTGGTTTGAGTTTTGTAGAGTCATTCTAGTTCACTAGGGTTACTAGTGGTCGTGGAATACGTGCAAAAGGACTTGGCTACAATGCCTGAAAGCAGGCAAAGAATACCAAGAATGGGTGGGACTGAAAGCAGTTTCAGACTTCCTGGAGCATGTACCACCATGAAAGGGGTCTGGAACGTCTGTTAAACAAAGACTGTTTTCTGATGTTCTTGATAAGGTTGTTAAAAGTGCTGTAAGACCTCGTTCATGTGTACAAAGATGCTTTCTCGAAAACTGTTCATGCCTATCTATGCTTTGTTCCGTATGTCGAGACATTTAACCACCTTATGAAATCATGCTTTGCTGCATGCTTTTATTTTCTTCTAATAAAAGCAGGGGTTCTGAAGCGGCTTGGGGCCATTCACCTGAGAGAGCCCTTGGTCCTCTGGAATTACGTTTCACTTTGCTAGTCTTCCTTCGGCACTACTCAGGAGAAACAACAGAGTTTTGTGTTTATTATTATATCTGTAAGTTGTTTTAGGCTTCACCTTCTCCAAGACTTACCCATTTGTTCATTTGGCAGAAGAAATATTTGGTACTCTTCTCCAGTACCACAGTTCAAAGGCATCAATTTTTCCATAGATTAATAGTAAGACTGATACAGGAGATTAAGAGCAAGACTTCAGAGTATTAGTCCCTGCTGTAAGCTCTGGGGGACACTAGCAAGCCCTCAAATCAGCGCTGGGCTCTAAAGGTGTCTTCGGAGAGCCTCCATCATCCCGTGGAGGGACCCCGGCCCTGCAGAGAGTAGAAGTGAGGTGTGAGGGGATACAGGAGCTCAGAACAAAGGTCTTCCAGAGAGTCCTCTCCTGATGTCAGTCCCGGGAGGACTCAGCTACCTCCCAATGCAGGCCCGGGATCTGAGAGGGTGTGGGCTAAGGTGTGTTGATGTAGCCTTGAGCCCAAGTAGAAAGTAACTATGCGATGGACGGTAAATACTGCTATCATGTTAATGACAAGAGAAAGAGAGTCTCCTACCATGCAATTTATAGGCTCTGAAAACTTGCTGGATGGTGAGCTGTGAGTTGTTTCTGACTTGGAGGAAACAGGATGAGTTGATGTTAATGAGGCAGGGTAAAGGCTGTTCTTGCAAGAGTTGATCAGGTTTATCTGATTCAGGGAAGTTTCCTCAGGTGTGTGCTGCACAGTACGTAAATTTGGGCTCTCAAGCAGGAAGCTAGAGTGCTTTCTGTCCCTGTGTC
>NW_006400306.1:201331-205239 GCF_000299155.1 Elephantulus edwardii
GGGGAGGAGGGGAGGTGTAGTGGGGATGTGGGAGGTGGGTGTGACAGGTGTATGGGGTGACAAGGAGGGTGGGGGGTTATTAGGGTAGGGGGATAAGAGAGGGTGGGAGGTGGGAGTGGGGGTAAGTGGGCATGTGAGGAGGTATGTGTGTGCCTATGGGGCTGTGAGAATGTGGGAGAGTATGTGGGGGGCTGTGAGGACAAGGTGGGTGTATGGATCTGGATCTCATTTGTCCATACAGGGGACACAGACAAACCTGAGTCGCCCTGATCCCCTTGGCCCGCCTTCAGCTCCCCGTCTTCCTTCAGCCCCTGCCCCCACCTCCAGCGCCCCCCAGGCCCCCACTTGTGCCTCCCTCTCTCACATCTGTGTCTGTAGGGGGGCCCTCCCCTCCCCCTCTTCTTTCTGTCATTTGAGGCCTTGCCCCCTCTTCATGCCCCTACTCCCTCTTATACCTCTCTCTTCTTTCCAGTCTCTCTCATCTCTCTCTTTCACATCAATCTCATCTCTAGTGTGTTTCTGTCTCTCGCTCTCGTGTCTGTGTGTGTGTCTCCTCCCCGCTGCTTCGGTCTGTCTTAGCTCCAGAGCTCAGTTCAAGAAAGTTGTGCCTGATCTGGTGAACTAGTGTGGGAAAAACTAATACTAAATATTTGTAATAAACCAAATGCTATTTCAGGATGGAGTTCACCCTGAGGCACCAAGGCCATCCTTAAAGGTTTACCAGATTCTTGCATTTGCTAATCCCTCCCTCCTCCTGAGTCAAGGGGAAGGTTTTCAATAGAAAGAGCTTGGCTTCATTTGCATTGAATTCTCTTTGTGATTTACTTCCTGATAATTTTCAATAAAGATACAGGGAAGCTGGAATGGGGATCTTCAGTTGAGACCTGCTGGCCCCCTGTTTTTTATGCTTTCTGCTCTCATTCCTGGCTCTGTCTCACTATTAATAATTATAAAAATACTTCACCCTCGGTCTGCAACATTCTGGCAGCCAAACCTGGGACAAGGTGGTGGTTTCTCTTTGGAAAAGGTGGTGGTCTGTCTCTCTCTCTCTCTTTTTCGAGAAGACACCAGGACCCAAAAGGCAATTAGCTCAGGGTAAGTGAAACTTTCGGGAAAATTAAAGGCAGGGTCGTGAGAAAATTCTCACTGCTTGGAAGTCAAGGATAGAATTAGAAAAAGCTTCATGAGGATTCTCTCACCCCTTGACAAAGACTAAGGAAGAATTAGAAAAAATTCAAAGGTAGAATTGATAAAAAAGGAATCATCCTCTGAAGCTGAGTATATTACATTAATTAATTACTTAAGAGGTCAGGGGTAAAAGTAAGAGAAAAGTTATTTTTGCAGCTGTTTCAGTATGTGCAGAAACACTGTCACTGGTTTAAACCAGTAAATAATGCGCAGTTAAATTTAAACCGTTGGCAAAATTTTTGGCCAGTAAGGGCTTTGAAAAGAATAGTAAAAAAGTCTGTGCAGAATTGTACTAATAATCCAAAAAAATTTGCAAAGAAAGATGGCTGAATCTTTGCACGAATCTGAATTAAGTGATATTACATTAAAGGAGGTTAAAGCTGAAGGCGAGAAACAGCCTTTGTCACCTTTAGAAAGAGTTTATCAAGAGGGAGATGTGATTCCTGTTTTGATTTGATCTCATTGGCTTTAAAACCATTAAGGTCTGAAGAGGTGATGTCTGAAAAGTTAGAAGAAAAAAACCTCTTCAGAAGAGAGTGATAGTGATTCTGATACAAAGTAAGGATGAATTTCCTCCACCTCCGGAGGAACTGAGCGATATAGCTCAGAATGGTAGTCCTTATGAGAATCTTGAAACAGACAAAGCAAGATGATTTATCTAATTGGGGAAAAGGACCTTCAGTTTTTTCCTTTAACAGTTCAGGATATGCCTCCCCCAAAGGTATCAATTGTATCAACAACATCAGTCGTTGTTATAAGACAAAGCATTAAAGCAAGCCATAGTTGTTTATGGTATGCATTCTACCTATGTAAAAGGCATATTACAAGGATTAGCTACAGAATTCGGATTAATTCCTTATGATTGGGAATCCATGGTCAGGACTGTTTTGGAATCTAGAGCATATTTACAGTTTAGAATTTGGTGGACTGATGAAGTTACAAATATGGAGAGGATTAACATCTAAAAATCCTTCTGTTAATGTTACTGCTGATCAATTGTTGAGGAAAGGCTTGCAGTACGAGCTCAGTTACAATATTATGATGCTGTGATTTTACAAGTAAGGCTTTGCTATATGCAAGCCTGGGATAAAGTAGAAATTTCAGGAAAGGGAGATCTGTCCTTTATCAGAACAAAACAATCTGAAAATGAAAAATATACTGATTGTCTAGATGAAAGGATGCAATTGATAGAGCAGTAGCTCAACCCAAGGTTCATGAGCTTTTGTTAAAAACTTTAGCATATGAAAGTGCTAATACAGAACGTCAAAAGGCTATTAGACCATTGAAGATTCAGAACGCTCCCTTAGATGAATATATACATGCTTGTATGGACATTAGAACTGGTTCTTACCAAGCCAATGTATTAGCAGCCGCTTAAAAAATTTTAAATTTGTCTCAAATCAAATATTACAATTGTGGAAAATTAGGACATTTGAAAAGATTGTCTGAAGGAAAGGAGAATAGTGAAGGAAAAATATCACAGTGGCCCCACCACCCTCAAGCTTGATCACTTCTTTAGAAACTTAACACCTGAGCTGGTCACATCAAAAACCAGACCAGACAATGGATCCTGATAAGAGTCTGAGCTTGAGGGGGAGCTCTGGTGGCCTAGTGGCAAGAAGCTGCACTGCAATCCCAGAGGAACGCGGTTCGAATCCACCAGATGCTCTGCCGGAGAAGGAGGCGCAATATCCTCCTGTACCAGTCAGATCTGATTTGACGGTACACGCACACAAAATAATAAAAAAAAAATAAAAGCAAAACTTTAAAAAAAAAAGTCTGAGCTTGAGGAAACAAACAAACAAAAAAGCTAAAACCTAACTAGATTAATACGCCTAATTCCAATAAGTACCAACTTAGTCCTCCCCAGGACTCCTATTAAAAGGAAACCCCCCCAAACTGCCGGCAGACCATCTTGATCCTGTCTGCATGCCATGCGACTGGGTCACTCAGCATCCCTCTCAGATCTTGCAATAAAGGCCTGTTCATTTCTTGGGACCAAGTCCTTTATTTCTCTCCCTGACACACTTGTGCTCTTTTTTTTTTATATCTAACAAGATGTAAAGAAAAAATACACGCCTTCAGGGCTCTGTAGAAAATGTGGAAAAGGATATCATTGGACTAATGAATGTAGAACTTTATTTGACAAATGGGGAGCAACATTACAAAGTCCCAGTATTTCAACTCCGGCAAAAAATAAGATGCTGAATGAAAAAAACCCCAGGGGATTGTTTTAAAAAACCTAAATTTAATCTTTCAAGAAAAGGATTAAGATATCCACATTTATGAGGGTCACTGTTGCTCATGCTCTCCCCTTAACGAGCCTAACAGAAAAACCAATTTGGGTGGAGCAGTGGCCCCTAACTAGAGAGAAATTAGAAGTTTTAGAACAATTTAAGAACAATATTGAGCAGGTCATATAAAACCACTTTGGAACTTTGCAGTGTTTGTAATAAAAAAGGAAATCAGGTAAAGGGACTAGTTGGATACTATCAGTAAAAGTAAAAACTTCACCTTTGCAAGCAGATATTACAGGGATGCAAATAAGATGGGTTATACAGGTTATACTAATGGTAAAGATAATAAAGTAGTTAAAACTGACTTGACTTCTGATCAACAGGCTGAATTGTATGCTATTATGTTATTGCAGGACAAGATATAATAGGAAGGGCTAATTTGACTTTACAAACTATGTTGAAAAAACAAAAGGGGGGAGATGA
>NW_006400306.1:205939-207537 GCF_000299155.1 Elephantulus edwardii
GCTTATAGCTCTACAAGCATAGAAACGCTGTAGGTGCCCTGCAGAAATGTGAAACCCTGAGATGAGTGGAAAGAGCCACACTTTGACAAAGATGAAGCTACAGAATGGCAGATAGATTGGGAGCAGGAGTGGCATCCACTTCCTAAGCAACACGCCTCTGGAAACTCTATGAACTTTGAGAACCGATGATAGTTACTGAAAGGCTTCAGGCCTTTTGTTCATAGAGTCGCGAAGAGTTGTGCTCAACTCAATGGCAATCAACAACAACAACATTGGGCATATATTTCTAAAACTTCCTTGTTAAAAGTAGTTCATGGGCTTTAGAAAGTTTTGGGTAATAATACATATCTAGTAGATGTTTCAAGGGTAGGTATAGTTTTCCTGGAGATACCAGTAACAACTTCAGGTTATCCTGATATTCCTCCCTGTCAGTTGCTTCCTTGTCTTTCTTAGAGTATAGATACATTGGAGACAATGTTGAAAAGAGCAAAGACGAGTTTTAATTAGTATTTCCTATGGAAGCGTCATTGTTTGGAGCCTTGTTGGTTCTGCTTGTCAGCATAGAAACACCAAAAATTTTAAGTTAGAGTAAGGAAGGCAATGGATTTATAACTGCTCATGTTAATAACACTATCATGGCATGGAGGAGGAATAGTGGAACTGTATCCACATGTACAGTATTTTTCTTACCAAAAACATTTATGAAAAATAGGAACTGCATTGAAACATGTATCTCTTTGGATTTCCTATTGCCAAAGGGGCCCTTTAGAGTAGTGAGAGATCTTCACCCTGAGACCTACAGTGCCCTTTCCCAGCAGGAAGTAGCTAAGAGAATGCAGCACCCCTTTCCTAATGAATCAGGGTGAGGTCTCTCAAGTGAGAGTGATAGGGAATGGCAAAAGACACGCTGACAAAGGAGATTATTCAGGCAGAACTGTTTTTGACAAGGACTGTGGCAATAGGACAATAAAAACACTCTACGGGAATATCCAACCTGAATCCTTGGGATCATATGGAGATTTTTAGAAGTATTTCTTTGAGTTTATGTTTAATTTGTTTAGTTGGTGAATAAACGATGGCGAGAACAAAAACAAGAATGAGTCAAAGAAGAGAAGAAGCTGTACTGGTCTAGATGATAACATAATTATGATAAAAATCAAAGGGGAGAAATATGGGAAGCCAATACTAAATATTTGTAATAAACCAAATGCTGTTTCAGGATGGAGTTCACCCTGAGGTCCAAGGCCATCCTTAAGGGTTTACCAGATTCTTGTATTTGCTAACACTTCCCTCCTCCTGAGTCAAGGGGAAGGTTTTCAAAAGAAAGAGCTTGACTTTATTTGCATTGAATTATCTTTGTGATTCACTTTCTGATAATTTTCAATAAAGATACAGGGAAGCTGGAATGGGGATCGTCAGTCAGAACTGCTGGCCCCCTGTTTTTTATGCTTTCTGCTCTCATTCCTGGCTCTGTCTCACTATTAATAATTATAAAAATACTTCACCCTCGGTCTGCAACAAACTAGGTCTCCCAGGGGAGGGGTCCAGCCCCTGCTTGCAGTAAAGGGAAGGTCTGAAGGGACACCACCTATCAGAAC
>NW_006400306.1:208647-210690 GCF_000299155.1 Elephantulus edwardii
GGCCATGTCAGCTGAGGGCACCAGCAGTCAGGAAGGGGCGGGTGCTAGTGGCTCCATTGCCAAGTCTAAAACTGGGCGCAAGAACAGGCGCAGGAGCAAGCTCGATAAGACAGTGTGGCATTTGGTCAATTTCTTGCTCTCCAAGTATCACTGTGACATGCCTACCACTAAGGAGGAGATAGTGGACAAGGTCATCGGGAGGTATGAGAGGTACTTCCCCGAGATCTTCCGGAGAGCTTTGGAGATCATGCAGATGGTCTTTGGTGTGGAAATGAACCCCACCTCCCACACCTATGTCCTGGCCCCCTTGCTCGGGCTCACTTATGACGATAGCGTGAAGAGCCAGACCCAGAGCTTCCCCAAGAACGGCCTTCTGATCACAATCCTGAGTACCATCTTCCTGGAAGGCGGCCGTGCCAGTGAGCAGAAGATCTGGGAGACGCTACAAGTGATGGAGGTGCATGCAGGGCAGGAGCATTTTATTTACGGGGAGCCCCGCAAGCTCATTCTGGAATGGAAGCAGGATGAGTATTTAAAGATAGAGCCAGTACCCAATAGTCGGCCTCCCTGCCAGGAATTCCTGTGGGGCAACCGGGCCCGCAGAGAAACCAGCGAGCTTACAGTCTTGGAGTTCCTAGCCACGGTCAGTGGCACTAGCCTAAGTTCCATACCCAGGGAGTACTTGCAGGCTCTGAGAGAAGGGACGCAGGGAGGACCAGTCCCACCTGAAGTCAGGGCTTTCAGGAGGATCCTTTGTTGTATTTCTTTCACAGAGCATCCACCATCTTAGACTTGGGGGCAAACTTCCCTCTGTCTGAAGAGAATGGGCAACATTCAAAGCAGTAGTGGGCCAGGGTGGAAGACGTGCACATTACAAGTCCTGTTCTAGACGGGTCAATGTAGATACTGCTGGCTTCTCCAGGAACTTTTTAACTGTTCTTCCTCTTTAATAAACGGTTTGAGCTTCATAATCGCATTCTGTGATTGCTATTAATCACTTCTACTTACTTCTTAGCCAGACAACTGCACAAAAGCCTCCATCTTGTTTTGTGAGGGGACAGGATATGTGCCATTGGAAGAGAACTTCCAGTGTAAAGTGAAAGGACTCAGAAGCAAGCTAGATGGGACGAGAAACGGGGGTCACTCCCACCACGGCGGCTATGATCAGAGAAGTAGAAACCCCTGGGGATTGGGGAGCAATGCGAGAACTCACCCAGACACGGAAGCACGACTATTGTGAGCCCTGCTCTTGTCTAAGAGAATCCTTACAACAGGAAGGGCTGAGAGACCAAAGCAACTTAGTGGTTCCATGGGTCTGGAGCCAGGGAAACGCAGGACCATTGCTAGGGTGGACGGAGTCTCTGCTGGGACATGAAATGCTTTGAGAATACATGGTGGAGATGGTGGTACAACACGGTGAAGGTCCTCAGTTGACACACACATTTGGTTTACGTGGCAAACTTTCTGTTAAACATTTCTGTCTTGATTTTGGTTAACTATCTCAAGCATCTAGACATAAGTCCAGGTTTTTAAATTCTTTTTTCCTCCAACTTTGGGAGCTCTGGTAGCCAAGTCTGTAGGGAGTTGAGCCGACATCCCAAAGGCAGGCGGTTGGGGTCACCCAGCCGCTCTGTGGGAGAAAAGTAACGTCCTGGCATGTGATTTACTGCCACTGAAAACCCGCTGGAGGCTCAGCGGAGTCAACTCCACGGCAGTGAGGTGGTGTCGTTGGTCTCTGTCGTGTAGTTAAAGGCTGGATTTGCTCCACTCTCTGAGAGACCCAGGCAAAGAGGGTGTCACAAGGGGGTCCCCAGGCTGCGGTGCCAAGCACAAATGCCCCCCACAGCATCCTGGGACTCTGGGGACATAGCTCCTCCTGAGGACTGCCCTGTGAGAGAGAGGTCTGGATGGACAGCTGCTCTTTGGGCTCACGTGGTATTTATTGCCTTACTGAACGCAACCAGTGGTTTACATGGGAGAGGACCTGGGAGGGAGGGAAGGACTCACATTCGAGGAGCTCTGAGTGGCCTCTCACCCAGAGTC
>NW_006400306.1:242078-279647 GCF_000299155.1 Elephantulus edwardii
GGTAAGGTCGGGCAATCTCCTGTGCACCCGATTAACCACTTCAGCTATGGGGCGGTTCCCACTCTGGCCCCTAATATCATCGGAAGGGGACTGCTTCAGGGAGTCTCTTAGTCAGGGAACCATGAGGCAGAATTTGCCCAATGTGGAAAAACAATGTTTTCCTCCCTTTTAAAGTGTATGCTAAAAAGTAGCTGAGCTAAAGCAAGTGCTGAGAATCTCATGAAATTAACGAATTCCTTAATGTGGGCCTTGGTTTCCCCTCGTAGGCTCTTTGGATGTCAGTTGCTAGGACATACTTGGGGAAAGTTTGAACAGGGCTTGCTAAGGCATTCTCTGAGCCACGGTCAGAACAGCCGTCGACCCTCTGACACCTTGGGCTGAAGGGCCAACCCTGCAAAGAATATAGCCAGTGGCAAAGACTCACACACACACACACACACACACACCCGCCAGTTCCCTGCTATTCAGAGACTCCTCTGATGATGGTGTTTGGTAGGCAGCCCCACGGGGGAGCCCCTAGGAGGACATGCCTTTCCAGTCAGTGCCGGGCAAGATCCTAATAATCGAGGAGTATTAATACTGACCATCAGCCATTAGTCTTTGTTAAATGAGCGTAAGCAAAGTGTTTCCAATAACGGGGCGCAGAGTCCTTTTAGCCCGCTTGAATCTGTATTTGCTCACATTGCCTCCTTAGTCTATTAAGCGTTTGGCCCATACTTGCTTATCTGGCCCCCAATATCTTCAATGACAAGATATGTTTCAGGAGTTCTGTGAGGGCCAGGCTAGAGCCAGTTGACCCTCTCAACAGAACAGTTCCAGGAGGTCTGTGAACCTGCGCTGCTGCATATGCAGACTTGGCTCCTCAGCCAAGCCTGCCTTCCAGGTGAAGCCCACAGCCAGGTTACGAAGGCCAGCACAAAAGCCTGGGCCCCTGTAGCAGAGGATGGCGAACCTGCACCATCCTTTGTACATGGTCTTCAAGAGCCTCCAGAATCTTGACTGAATTTCTGAATAGACTAGCTCAAGCCATAAAGAGGCACATTCCCCATGCTCAGGTTGCCGGGATCCTTTTAAGGAATCTAACATTCACAGATGCTAATAAAGATATTCAAATAGAAGGGAGATCTGGGAGATTATATGAGAGCCTGTCACAGAGTGGGCTCAGAAACGTATAGAACTTCTGTGCTGGCTCAAGCAGTGAGTCCCATGACGATTCACCTCAAAAGCAAGGCAGAATGTTTTAGAGAGTGGGCAGATGCCAAGGGAATGTAGGCAAGCAGTTAGAAGTGTTAGGAAGTAAAGGAACTGCAATCCCCCCTCCGACCAACGTTTCTAGCACGCCTGGCCTCTGCCCACGGTGCGTGAAAGGGCCAACCAGGGTAGATTTCAATTCATCAGGATGGAACTCTCTTGTCAGGAAAGGAGAAGTGGGGCCCGGCATCCGTGAACAATGAAGGCATTCCCAATTCACCAGCCCTTCCAGAGCAGAGGACTGTTACCTCCCTCACAGCCTGAACCCCAGAAAGTGCTGGCTTGATACTTTGAAATGATGGCAGTCACGTGTCAGTTAGGTGAAACGCTATCTCACGTACAATAACATTGCAGAGTTTCTCTGTTTTAGGAACTCCAAAGCAATTAAAAACAGATATTGTGTCAGCATATACACATCAGGCCTTTCAAGAAATTTTGGTCACTGAACATCGAACGGGAATTCCCTGTCGTCCACAAGGTCAGGGAATTGTAGAAGGGCTCATGAAACCTTAAAGCAGAAGCCATCTAAACAAAAAGGAGGACTAGGAAGGACTGTGGGACCCCAAGCACAACTTAAGCTGGCTCTTCTTTAAATTGTTTAAATGTGCCTGCAGAAGGGTCTCGAACTGCTGCAGAAAGGCACTGCCGTAGAGAAAATGTCCAAAGTGAGGAGGCTCATCCCCGCTGTTGTGGAAATCTCCTGATGCAGCAATTGGGATGGGTCTGTGTCCTTGCTGACCTGGGAAAGAGGGTATGCTTCTGCCTTAGCATGTCATCCGAAAGTTCCCCGAAGAGATTCCTCAGAGATCCTGGCTGGTGACCCAGACAGAAACCGGAACCCGCAGTGCAAAAAATAGAGTGACTTTGCAAGAGCCGCAACAGAGGAAACCAATGACGAGCGCTCGCAAAGCTGAAGTTCGGACCTGGAGTCAGTTGAAGGCTCAAGAGATTGTGCAGCATCCACCGTGACAAACTCCTCTAGAGAATATGCTCCTGGGAAATTGGAACCCTTGGTCACTGCTGGTGGGAGTGTAAAATGGTGTGACCACTATGGAAGGCAGTATGGCACTTTCTCAAAAAGTTGCAAGTAGAAATACCATTTGACCCAGCAACTCCACTACAGGGAACATACCCAGAAAAGAAACCAGAACTGTCACCCAAACAGATATATGCACAGCTATGTTTATTGCTGCTTTGTTCACAATAGCAGAGAGATGGAAGCAACCCAAGTGCCCATTAAATGAATGGCTAGAGAAGCTGTGGTATATTCACACAATGGACTACTACACGGCACTGAAAACCTGGGAACTCATAAAATATTATACAAAATGGGTGACCCTGGAGGATATTATGCTGAGTGAAGTATCTCAGTCACAAAAGGACAAATACTGCATCATGCCACTGTTATAAAACAGGACTGATATGGGGGTTGGGAAGAAATGAAGAAAAGAGGGGATAAATAACGAACACAACGTTGAAACAGATGAGGGAAAGAACTGTCAAAAAGAGATATATTATTTGCATGACAACAATCCAGAATGAGAGGTGCATAGCAAGGTGGACTGGGGGAAGTGGGGGAATGGAGGAAATGGTGCAATGATAAAGGAATCTTTTTAAAAGTTAAGCGATGTGAGTGAGGTGTAAGGAGGGAAATGTGCAACAATCAAGGAATAGAAACTCAAGTTTTCTGTAAACTCTCTTTAACATATCAACAAGAAAGACAGCAACAACAAAAGCATATGCCCCTGGCCCTGTGCGCGCTGACTGCAGTGTCGGTAGTATAATGCCCGAGCCATCCTTGGGATCAAAGAAAGGCTCATTTGATGGGCGCTTTTCCTCCCAGTGACACTGTGGGTATTCTGGACTTGCAAAAGCAAGTATTGAAATGAAGTTCTACTTCTCAAGCTTTTTCTCCTTCTAATGTAAATATGAATGATGATGCCTGAAAGTTACCAAATGCCACATTTCTTCATATAAAAACCCTGATTGATAGAGTATAGTATTGGTAATTCAAAGTTTGATAAAGACAGGGTTGAAATTCTTGGCAGAATATGCCATCTCTTCTAATTATTAGCCTCGTATCACTGAAAACAAGGGCTGACATTTCTCACAAAGCCAGCAATTTTGTTCTTGCTATATTTTTGCTGTTATTTGGCCAAAATGACAAACTTCTTGAGGTTGCTGGTCTGGCAAGGCAGAGTAATCTCATGCAATTTCCAGATTCATCTTCCTCCTCAAAGGGGTCATATTACCTACCCTGCTCTGGACTGTTTCTTCTACTGACACAGCCATATAAGAGAGGCCAAGAGGAAGGACACCAATGCCTGGGACTGAAGTCCTTAAAGGATCACCTAGTCTGCTGTGGCTTCTGTATTTCACATCAGTGGTGATATCTGTACCTCCTTCTAGAGCTGTGTGCTCCCCTTTGCAAGAAATAGGTGCGTGCCAGAGCCAACAAGTGCATATGTGCAAGGCTTGGCCCACAGGGTAATGTGTCAGTGCCGTCCCCCCCTCTCACCCCTGCAGCTCTCACTGGAAGGTCTGAGGACATAGAAGCCTCTCATCTCATATAAACTCATATAAACTCATATAAACTCATATAAACTCATGCCCAGGAGCCCTCCACCTCCTGCTGTTAGCTGCCATCAAGTTACAGCCCTTGATACATGGTGGCCCCGTGCACGGTGAGCAAAACACATTCCAGTCCTGTGCTGTCCTGTGATGGGGTTGTGAAGTGAATCTTTGTGAGGCATAGTTTTTGCAAGTGGATCACCAGGCCTTTCTGCTTAGTTCATCATCAGGAAGCTCCATTGAAATCTGCCCAGCATTATTGCATCACTCAACCTACCTGCCCTGACAAGCTGGTGCGTGGGGTGCGTTTGCTGGGGGTTGACCTTGGGTCTCCAGCATGGAAGGTGCGAATTCTATCACTTGCTTCTCCCTTATATTTGGAAGCAGCCTTTGTTTCTTTTCAATAAAGGAGTAGAAGATGTTCTTAAATCACTCCATTTACACAAAAGTGAGAATTAATGTATGCTTGAATGTGGCCTTTTCTTTTCATAATTCCAAGGACTTTCAGCTGCAGGGGAATGGAGGGATGGGGGAGCAAAAGAGGACAGGGCTCATTTACATCCTTTGGTGCTATTTTCTGTAATCTGAATTTTCCAGCAGTAGAATGAAAAGAAATGTAGATAAAATGAGTAAATTATGTAGGGGAATGGAGGGATGGGGGAGCAAAAGAGGACAGGGCTCATTTACATCCTTTGGTGCTATTTTCTGTAATCTGAATTTTCCAGCAGTAGAATGAAAAGAAATGTAGATAAAATGAGTAAATTATGTCTATGCCAGAAACCAAAATTTGACCTTGAGTCTATCTCACTTGAATTTTGAAATTATCTCAGGAACAGCTTTGAGACCTTGAACACTAATGAGTGAAGACCTGATGAGCTGTGGGAGGTTATCAAGAATATCATCCAGGAAGACTGCAATAGGTCATTACAAAAACAGGGGAGGAAGAAAAGACTAAGATGGATGTCAGATGAGACCCTGAGTATTGCACTTGAGTGCCACAAAGCCAAGGCTAAGGGAAGAAATCAAGAAATGAAGGAGCTGAACAGAAGATTTCAAAGGGCAGCATAGGAAAACAAAGTATTATAATGAAATGTGGAAAGAGTCAGAAAATCAAAAGGGCCAAACCTACTTTCTTTTTGTTGTTGTTGTTTTTTTAATTTACAAATTTCAATGATAATTTACAGAGACTTTGGATTTCCACTCATTCATTGTTGCACTTTTCTCCCAACCCTCCCCCCACCCCGAGCCTGCTTTCTTAAGCTGAAGGAACTGAAGAACAATTCAAGCCTTGAGTTGCAATACTTAAGGATGCTTTGGGGAGAACATGAAATGATCCAGAAAACATTAAAAGAAGATGGAAGGAGTATACAAAGTCACTGTACCAAAAGGACTTGATAGATGGCAAAAAAGATTAAAAATGTCAACGATTTCACCTTGTGTGGATCCACAATCAACACACTTGGTACTAGCAGTCAGGAGATCAGGAGCTATATTGCAGTGGGAAAGTCTGCAATCAAGGATTTTTCCAAATTGCTGAGGAGCAACAATGTCAATTTGAGGACTAAGTTGTGCATATTTCAGCCTATGATGTTTCTAATCACTTGCTATGCATGTGAAAGCATGAATAAGGATGACAGCAGGCAGAGAATTGATGCCATTGAGCTGTGATATTGGAGAAGAGTACTAATATCCTATGGATTGCCAAAAGAATAGATATGTCTTGGAGAAAGTGCAGCCAGAATGCTCCTTGGAGGCAAAGATGACAAAGTTTTTTCTCACATGCTTTGGGCATATTGTTAGGAGAGGCTGTTCCTTGGAGAGGGAAATCATGTCAGCAAAAGAGAGGAAAACCCTCAAGTAGGCAGCTAAGGGCTCGAGTGTGTCAGAGACTGAAGAGGGCACGCACAGGAGAGGACAGGGTTCAGATCTGTCGTTCACAGGGTCGACAGCACCTAACAACAACAATACTGTTGAAGATAGCCTTCTTGGACTCTAATGACAGTGCAGCACTTTTGAAGACTTGGCCAGGTGTTCCTGTTTAAGCTTATCCATTGCTTTTTTTTTTTATGCCCTCAAGTCAGCTGCACCTTTCAGTGACCCAGTCCTTTCAAGGACGGAGCAGAACTATTCAGCATTGCTTCTAGACTCTTCTCTTTCCGGGAAAAGAGCTCTGGTGACATGTCTGTTGAGTGTTGAGCGTTCACGTCTCTGGCCGTTGAGTCCACAAGGCCACTGCATGGGAGAAGGATGAGCAGCCTCCTCTGGTTAGGGTCCTGCGTCAGAAACCGGAGGCTTGTGTTGACTTGGATCCGATTCAATGGCAGTGAATCTGAGGTTATTGTTTTGAATTTTTAGAGGCACAGACTGTCGCTTCTTTCTCCCAAGTAGTGGCTAGTGGGTTTGAACTGCTGATGTTTCGGTTCACAGTTTAGTGCTTAATGACAAAGTCCTCACCGCTCCTCTATATTTATGCTCTAGTTCTAGTGGCACAGTGCCTTCCCATAAAGCTTTGCAGCCTTTGCAACCTGACGGAGGGTTGCCTTGAGTTGGACGCGACATAAGTGGGCTTTTGGTTCACACACTCGTGCACGCGCGCGCACACACACACACACCCACACACACCTTTGTAGCATAATGTGGTAGTGTTGCACTGCTGACCAAAAGATCAGCGGTTCAAACCCACCAACCTATCCATAGGCGATTCAGCTGCCCTGGAAACCCTACACACACATACACACACACACACACACACACACACACACAAGAATTGGAACTGTCCCTGGAAACCCTACACACACACACACACACACACACACACACACACACACGAATTGGAATTGTTGATTACGGTGGGTTAATGGAACACAAACACATCACTAATGAAACCAAGGTAGCAAACCAGATGGCCTGCTTCAAGGACATGCAAATGGACAGAGCGACCTCTAGTGGAACTGTTGAACAATTTTTCTACTGGCTGTTAACGCAGCCCTAAACCAAGCCAAACTCATGAAGGGCTAGATGTCAAAGTCCTGAGCTTAGAAAGAGAAGCCGTGGGAGGGGGTGGCAGAGGGTCTTGCTTAGGGTATGACTGAACATGTCAAGAAGCCAGTGGTACTGTGACTAGTTTTTTAACTGAGTCACCTCGTCATCTGCTTTGCTTGGCACAGTGTGTGCCCGTGAGCAGGTGCCACCACCATGCCAACCCGGCTGTGCTCCTCCAACTCCACAGGGCTTTGCTTCTACCTCTCAGACAGAAAACAGAACTGGAAATTGCGGGCGATTCAGCTCCCTTTCACTCCCCTGAAGCCCCGTAAACCTCAGGCTACCAGCTGTGTTCACACTGCAGACAGCCAGAGAGCCTGTACACCCTGGTGCCCTGTACATGTGGCGGGCAGAACCAGCCAACTGCGGACGCCTCGGGATGCCATTCCCAGCGCGCATGTGGAGCAGGGCCCAGACTGACCCTTTGTGCAGGGTTAGAGGGCCCCCTGGCTGTCAGGCTGAAGATAGCCAAACTCGACCCCTCTCAGGCTGTCCATCCTGATGAGATGAGCCCTGGAACCCCAAACAACTGTACTAGACCGGAGCAAAGAGCCGAGAATGGAAGGAGCGGAGCCTGCCTTCCAGGAGCGCCCAGCCCAGCATCCCCGGATCGGGATCGAGAGGAATGTGCTCCGGAAGTCCCAGGGCAAGGGAACCGGTAGGCTGGATGCAACCCTGGAGAGCACACGACCTGGAGGAATGCCTCCAGCAGCCGGAGGAAGCTTCTGAGGAAGGAAAGTGGCCCAGGAAAACAATGGCAATTTCCTGTGCTCGAGAAGGACGCGGAAAAGGACAGAACACGAATGGGAGCCATCTTCCAAAAGTGTCACAGTGGAAACGCCCCCCGCCTTTCCCGGCTCAGCTGCTTTCTCATCAGATTTCCTTCTTGCCCTCCCGCTGCCTCTGCCCAGTGCCATCTCCGCTTCCACGGGGCCAACACACCCGGAACTGTGCCGCCCACGATTTGCTGTCTCACCAGAGCTTCACAGTCTAGCAACTGCATTCACTTTCGCAGTGTTTGTTTTCTGTTTATTTGTTTCTTCTCAAGAGGTAGGCAATGCATAGCCAAGGGTCTTCCTCCCCTGTATTATATTTGCATTCTTTCTGCTTTCTATTCTCCCAGCAGTTTGCCTCTGTGTGAATGCTGTGCTCCTCTCTGACTCAGGATTTGATATCTCACTCAACTCTATGGCTTCGTGCTCTGTGCGATGTGAGGTGTGAGACTGCACTTTATTCATAGGCTTTTTTTCCTCTATGAATTTAGTATACTCTTGATTATGGAAATTGATTAAACATGTACAGAAGTGCACATAATGGAATGATTAACTCCTGAGGTGCTCATCACCCAACTTCCTCAATTTTCTTTCATCAACCTTCATCTCCTTCTCCTCCTAACATACAGATTTATCAATTTTTAAGATTGCTTATGACATCTTTGAATATAATCTCATCACCATTTCTACCAGCACAACTCTTGACTCTCTACTTTTTTAATTTTCTTTTTTTATTGAGTTTTCAAAAAATTTTATTTTATAAATTTTAATGAACATTTACAGAGATTTTGCATTTCAGTCATTCATTGTTGTACTTTTTTATTTACCCCCCTCCCCCCAGTTTGCTCCTCTCTTTGAAAAGCAAAAGATAAACTTCTTCGTTGGTATACAATCCCACCGATCCTGCCCCCGCCCCCCCAATGCACTCCACTGTGCAACCTTAATTCTGGATTCCTGTGATAATCATAATATGCTATCATATATCACTTTTAAACTGTTCTTTGACTCTCCACTTTATAATGAGGCACTTAGTGTGTCTAATTTTCCTCCTCCCAACTTTTTTTAAAAGTTTTGGTTCATGCCATTTTTTATGAGAAGGTGACTCACAGGGAGATCATTGTGTGTGAAATCCTTAGAAAGTACACTGGGCTACAGGAAGCTGGGAGAGACAAGAAAAGATCTTCCCTTGAAGCTGTGAGATAATAGATTTCTGTTCTCATAAGGTACTTTGTTAAGGCAGCCCTGGGAAATCAATACAGAGGACTGAATAGTATCGTCTGAAATAAACATGTTCAAGTTCTTGCTTTCTGTATCTGTGGATGTGATCCTGTTTGTAAAGAGGCATTTTATTTTACGATGTTAATGAGGTCATGCCAGTGTAAAGTGGGGCCTGAACCTAATACCTTCTTGGTCTTATTTTTGCGCTCATTCTCTCTTTCTCATTACTGTCAAGTTAAAGCCAGCTCATAGCTGATCCTCCATCGGGTTTTCTGAGGCTGTAATTTGGAGATTGCCTATCTTTCTTCCACGGAGCTGCTTCCATAGAGCTTAGCTTTTGGGTTATCAGCACAGCCCTCTGGCCTCTGCCACTGCAGCTCTCTGGAACAGATATAGAGACCCACAAAGGGGGAACGTGGACACTAAGGAACCCCAAGAAACTAGGCAGGAGGCCCACAAGTGGAACTTTAGCCTCTAGAGCTGTGAGAAAATAAATTTGTTACAGGAGCACTATTAAAAAATTAAAAACAATATGCCTTCAATATTGTTACATTCTAGGAAGTTCTGGCGGCCTAGTGGCAAGAAGCTGCGCTGCAATCCCAAAGGCACACGGTTCAAATCCACCAGCTGCTCCACAGGAGAAGGATGGCCAGTCTCCTTCTGTGCGATTAAGTGCCTCTGAAAACCTGCTGGAGGGTCAGCTATGTGTCAGTTCTGACTCAATGGTACACAACAACAATAGCAACAGTAAGATGACACACACCTTAATTTCTGTAGTGGATCTTACTTGCATGGAAGGCACCCAAGCGTCGAGGACGCTCCTTCATAGGGTCGCTATGAGTCGCCTGCAACTCGACGACACTTAACAACAATAACATCAACAGAGAGAGAAAGAGAGAGAGATCAGCTGGCCCAGTGAAGAGAAAACGATGTGACCAAGACCAAGGTGGGTGACTTTTAAGCTGCGGCCCTCGGGCCAGTCTTTCATTGTTTTTGTTCAGACATTCCTCTAGGTCGTATAGCCCTGGTATACAAGGTGCCGTCCCGTGGTCACTTGTGGTCGCTGTGAGGCTGAACACTGTGACACAGATGTGTCAAATGTGTTAATGGTTGGGTACCTAATGCGGACAGAGAGTGAGGTGGAGCTCCCCGATTAAAACAAGCGTGGAAGGAGGAGTGGCATCCACTTCCATAATAGATTGCCTCCGGAAACCCTATGAACTGGAGAGAGGATGAAAGGCACCCAAGTGTTGAGGACTCTCCTTCATAGGCTTGCTATGAGTCGCCTGTGACTCGACGGCACTTATCAACAACAACAACAACATAATGATATACTGTGAAGCTATTAAAATAATAGATCTGTATGCGCTCACACGGTAAGGTGTCCAAGGTACAGTAATTGAGAAAAGTAAAATCTACTTACAGAATGCGATGTATGATTCCATTTCTTATAAAGGTAAAATGAAACTATATATGGTAGATGTGTGTGCATTGACAAAATCCAGGAAGACCTGCATGTGGGCTTTCACTTTTTGTATCACTGTTCAAATAAATATTAGTAACCAAATGCCCTGCAATCCCAAAGGCATGCAGTTCGGATCCACCAGCTGCTCCACGGGAGAAGGATGGCCAATCTCCTTCTGTGCAATTTCCTGCCTCTGAAAACCTGCTGGAAGGTCAGCTATGGGTCAGTTCTGCCTTGATGATACACAACAACAACAACAACAATCCTGAGGCAAGAAAGCTAAAACAGCACACCCAGTAGCCAGTCTGCCCACACCCAGAAGGATCCAGACTTAGACCTGCCTTCCCTCCTGCCCCTCAACAAGCCCACGAAGGAACTCCATGCATGTTTTGAGGCAGGGCTGTGGGCAAATTTTGTCTCAGCCCCTGGGTTTATTCAACTAGCTGGGTGTTTGATGTTTTCTATTTTCTTTCATTGGCATGAAATACATAAACAGCATTTGCCCTCTATTCTGTGTAAAACTCAGTGATATGAATTATGTCCTCTGTGTTGTGCAGCCATCACCACTCAACTTTCAAATTAGTTCCTCCCCAACCCTGAAACCCAGCCCCTTTGGAGCAGTAATGAAAGGCTTTAGGGGAGAACCAGTGCACCACACATAGGTCCCTGGCACCACAGCTCTGAGGCAGTGCGAGCAAATGAGGGCATGAGCAACTTTCTAACGGCTCCTGGAGCCCATGTTGACTAGGAGCCTCTAGAATCGGTCAGACCTCTCTTTTGGAGGGTAGTTTTGCTCTCCAGCAATGTCAGATCTTTGTTTTAGGAGAAAAGGTGAGAGCCTGAGCAGCCACTAAGACAGGGCAAGTGGCAGGATGACCAGGGCTAGCTGGGTGCTGGGTGAGACTGGTGGCTTAAGCCCTGGGATTGGCCTTAAACTTCCTTGATTGAGGAGGTGCCTGCAATGTTCTGGTGTGAACAGTCTCCCCCTGCTGGTGCAAAGCAGTCTTGACAGCAATGTTAGTGAGCTGCTGTGGATTCACGGGCTGGCCTGCTTTATCAGCTCTCTCTCTCTCAAGCTCGGCTGGGGCCCTTGATCAAGCCTCTGTTAGTCTCTGGGGGCTTTCCTAGCCAGAGCTGTGGAAGAAGAAAGAGTGTTGTAGCCAGCGTACTGCATGACTGGGGTGCACTGCAGAACCTATCTCCTATCTGCTGTTGTGGAACGACGTTATTTTAACTGAGTGAGGAGACTGCGGGTAGAGGGCCTGGCTCACATCTTCAGTTTTCCAGAAGCTCCCTTTTAGCAGAGGAATGGCCTTCCCAACGTTCTGCCCAAAGGAGATAGATGATTTCTGCCACCAAAGTTACGGCTCTTCTTCCACCCATCCCATCGCCCCTTCATTTCCTTCCTCTTCTCCTCCACCCCTTGCTTTCATTTCCTCCCTTTTCTTCTTGGCTTTTCCGAGAAACACGGGTTCAAATCTTGGCCAGTGCTCCTCATGCACAAACCATCATCCTTCAGTTAGTGGAGGCTTTCGTGCTGCTGTGATGCTGAACACGTTTGAGTGGAGTTTCCAGACTAAGAATGGCCTGGCAAGCTCCTTCCAAAAATCGTGAGGACGGTGCCACAGCTGGTGCTTTTCCAGTCCTGAGCACTTGGCTGTCGCCCAGAGTGGGGGCAGCTAACCATTGCCTCTCAACACACAAGCTCGCTGTTTTGTTCTTCCGCAACTAACAAGGCCAGCTCCCTCCCTCTCACCGCCTACAAGTCCAACTGTCACTTTCCTAGGGAGGTCCCTCCCGCCCCTGCCCTCCCTGCTTCACTTTTCAGCAGGGCACGCCCCCTGACAGACAGGCTGCATGTCAAAGATTCTTCACTGCTTGTCTGGAGGCCCACGCACCGGTCAGGGGACCGACACTGTTCGCGATCCTTAGTTGAGCAGGAAAGGGAGTCCTTAGAGATGGAAGGAAAACGGAACCAAACTAGCCAGGCCGTTTTGACTCAGTGGGACCCCCTCCCCTCCGTCGGGTTTCCAATGCAGATCATCACAGGAAGATACTGGCAGATTGAACCGCCGACCTTTCCGCTGTTGTTGTATACCCTCGAGTTGGAACCTCGATCCTCCGGCGGGTTTTCAGACACAGTTAATCAACCGGGAGGAGATTGCCCATCCTTCTAGCTGGTGGATTCGAACAGCATGCCTTCAGGCTTACAGCTACTGTCCACTACGCCGGCAGGGGACCTTTGGCGATAGAATAAGGAGGCCTCAAAGCGAAGGGTCCCCGTGAAGGAGACGGTGTTTGAACCCGGGGAAGGCAGGCGGGGCTGACAGCCCGCGCTTCACGCTCAGATCACGCGCTTGCGCCACGAGCTGGGCGAGGCCCCGCCCCCTGCGGGCCGGGGCGGGGCCGGGAGAGGGCTGTGCGCAGGCGCGCTTGCTCTGGGCCCGGCGTCGCTTGGGCGGGGGCGGCCGCCTGGCGCAGTTAGTGTTCGTTGTTCCTGACAGAGCGGCGCAGGCGGCGGCGGAGGCAGCGGTGCCGTGGCCTTGTGGCCACAGGCGGCCGCTGCCGTCCTGCGGGGCGGCCCGGAGCCGAGGTGCCGCCGCCATGGCCGGCCCGGGGCCTGCTCGGGCTGGGTCTGGTGCTGGCCTCCGTCGGCGCGGCCCTGGCATCAGTGGCGCAGAGGAACTCGACCGCAGGTGGCCCCCGAGCCCTTGCCCCTCCGGGCCGCTCCGCCTCGCTCCTCCGCAGCGTCCTTCCTTCCCACCTTCCCTGCCTGCATCCGTTTCTTCGTCCCCGTATTTTCCTGCCCTCCCTCCCTCCATCCACTTCCACCCCTTTTCTCCTTCCCTCCAGCCACCATCTTTCCCTCTCGTTCCTCTTCCCTTCATCCATTTTCACATCTTCCTTCCCATCATTCCTTCATGCGTCCCTTCCTCCATTTTCCTTCATCCGTCTATCTTTCCCGTCCTCCATCTTCCTTTGCCCCGTTTTCCCTGCTTTTCCTCCTTTCCCTTCAGCCATCCATCTTTCTCTCCCTCTTTCCATTTTTCTGTCGCACATCCACCCATCTTCGCCGCCTTCCGTCAGTGCATCCCTCCATTTTCACCCTTTGTCTTCTTTGTCAATCCGTTCAGCCTTGCCTCCCTCCTCCTTGCCCTTTCACCTTATCTCCCTCCATCCTTCATCCCTCCCACCACCTGTCTTTCTGCCCCTGCCAACATCCTTCCCTTCTCGCTCCCTCCCTTTCGCCATCTGTCTTTCTCACAGTCTGTGCGAGGCCTTACCTCCGTTCATATCTTTACATCCCCCCTCCTTCCTTAATCATAGCTTCATCCTATCACACAAGACTATTGTTTCTCTGCACACTGCGCCCCAAGAGCCACCGAGACAGAGTGTGGGTTTATGTCCCCAGTGCCACCCCTGCCCTGCAGGTCCAGCATGGGCACTGGCTTGGCAATGGGCTGGTGAGGGCATGGTCTAGCCTTGGGTTCTCAGTGCTCCAAGCCCTGCCCCAGGTGTAGCATGGCTGATCTCACCAAGCCTCCCCCCTCTTCTCTTCCTCCCAGAAGATGCTCTGAATATCCTGTTTATTGTCGTGGATGACCTGCGCACCTCCCTGGGCTGTTACGGGGACAAGCTCGTGAGGTCTCCAAACATTGACCAGCTGGCATCGCACAGCCTCCTTTTCCAGAATGCCTTTGCCCAGGTATGTCCAGGACCCCAGGTGTGGGTGTGGGCCTTGGGGCCGGAGGGGTGGGCCTGTCATTAGAAGACACTGATGGTGCCAGATACCTTGGGGTTAGAGGGTACCAGTCTGTACCAGGGTAGTAGAGAAAAGCCAGTTGACTGCACACAAGGATGCTTGTGCAAGTGAACTTGACCAGGAGGCACGCTCCTGCCCAGTTTTCTGGCCAAGGTGGGGCTCAGGAGGAAGGGCACTGCAGAATGCCCCCTTTGGGTGATTGCCATGGAGCGTCCCTCCTGAGCCGCTCCTGGTGCCACTTGAGGGTAGTGGCTGCTCTGTGACTGGTGAGAGGCACTCACATGCCATTTTCTGCCACGGCCTCCATTTACCTTCTGGGGAGACTTGATTCTGGCACCAAGGCTAGGCCGCACTGCTGCTGATTGCCGTGGTGACTCAGCCTCCACTCTGTTGACAGAGGCCTTCAGGAAGCTGTGTGGCACCTTCCAGATGACAGGTCTGTTTTTCTCTGAGGGTGATTAACTCTGCTTCTGTTTCCTCCCAGCAAGCAGTGTGCGCCCCGAGCCGCGTGTCCTTCCTCACGGGAAGGCGGCCTGACACCACTCGCCTCTATGACTTCAATTCCTACTGGAGGGTGCATGCTGGCAACTTCTCCACCCTCCCCCAGTACTTCAAAGAGAATGGCTATGTGACCATGTCGGTTGGAAAAGTCTTTCACCCTGGTACGCCTCGCTCTCCTAAGCCTTGACTTCCTTTTGTTCATGCCCAAGCAGAGCAGTTCTTTCTGGGCTTGGCATGTCTTGGAAGGGGCCTTGTCTAGTGGGGTGGGCCCTTCATTAGCCACTGCCACCTTTTCACTTGGCAGTGTGGCTTCGCATTCTCAGTGAGAGTGAAAAACCACAGAACGAGTTCTTGCTCCTTTCAGAAATAAGCCATGGGGCTCTTTGGTTCCTTGAGCCCCCTGGACAGTAGGGAGGACACAGGATAGGGCGCCGGAAGTGTGGGGTACGAGCCCAGCCCTGCTCTTGACCCTCTGTTCCTCAGGGCTTGTCAGTGAAGGCCTCCAGGGTAGCTGGGCTGTCGAGCTGCCCTGTCCCCTGTGTGAAAGGGCAGAGGCCAGTGGCCCCAGTACTGGTCACGTGCCTTCCCTTAAACCCTTGGCTGGTTTTCATGTGCCATGAGAATGCGGGTATTTCGTATTTATAAACGTGTGTGGGTGAATTTGACCAAATGTCAGGAGAAAAGGAAAATATCAACGAGAATACAAGCCACTGGCTCTCCCACCACCCTGTGTTCTCGGTTCCCCTTTCTGTGCCGGTTACTTTTCTTATTGGAGATCATTTTAGCCATGTTATTTTATAGCTTAGAATTTTTTTTTTATAGAATTTTTTAAGACACGAAAATTTGCCCATGTAGTTATTCTTCTCAAACTTCTATAAATAACCCTTTCACTGTGAGGATTGAATTTCATGACGTTTCAGCCCTTTTCAGGTGTCTGTTTCGGGGGGATTAATGGGGACATACTCCCTACCTCCCTTTGCCTCTACACTAGTTTGCCTGCATGGCCTCATTCACTACTTGTTCCTTTTTTCTCACTTTGCGCAGTGTGGACAGAGCACATTTTGTTGATGGACACCTGAGTAGTTTCAGCCTTTTACCTTTTGTGAACAGTGCTGAGTGGCCATCCGTATACATGCATCTCGTGGAGTCTGCTTTCAGGTCTTTGGCATATGTATCTTTTGGGATATGTATATATTCCACTTGAAAATGGAATTATTTGTTCAGTCGTAATTCTAAAACGGCTGCTAACCGAAAGGTTGGAAGTTCAGATCTACCAGCCACTCCAGGAGGGAAAGATGAGTCCCCTTCCATAAAAACGTACTGTTTTGGAAACCCACTGCAGGGGTACTGTGAGTCAAAGCACCGCTTATCCAGAGTCCTTTTTCACAGCCAGGTCATAGTCTAAACACGCAGATCCATCACACTGCAGTCTGTGATGGAACTCCGAATTGCTTTCCGTTCCTTGCTGCCATACAGAACGCTGGAGTGAACATCTCTGAAAACAGAGTGAGCTGCTGGTGGCCAGTGGCACCAGAACTCCAGGACTCAGGTTCTAGGCCCACCTCTGCTGCTGCTTAGCTGTGCAGTTGACTGTGGCAGGTCATTAGTCCCCTGTGAGCCTCAGATGCCTTGGCTGTGAGGGCGGAGTGATTGCTGTCCTGATGATCTCAAAGGGACGCCTCCAGACCCAGGTGGGGAACGCCTTTGAAAGTTCCCTGAAGATGGGGGTTCTTGGATGAAGAGGAGGGACCGTGACTCGGCCAGGGTCACGCATGAGGCCCGTGTGTGACTGCTGGGGCAGGGCCTTCTAGGTTAGCTCCCGGGCCCACATGGTGCCGGCCCTCTGCACAGCTGCTGCTTGGTCCTTGGTTTCATCTGGCAGTGTGCTGTCTGTCCACGTAGATTTTTGCCTCTCATGGGGGCCCTGGCTTCTGCTGAGCCTCCCCGCCCTCACTTGGCAGAGGCTGGCACATGTGCCTCTGTTGCCCTCCGCAGGCTGTGGGAGGGATCTGGTGTGGGCTTAAAAGCTAGGCTGCTGTCACAAATCCCCACAAAGTGGTTGATTGCAAACAAAAGACTAATTGCTGCCCAGGTGCATCTGACTTGAAGTGGGTGACTCTTAGTGGCTGGGATTTCAGAAGCAGATGTGTGTTGGTTTGCAGCCAAGCCCTTTATCCACTGTATTGTCCAGGGACTCCTGGCTTAAAACAACCGAAATTTAGTCCCTTTCACTTTTCGGAGGCTAGAAGTCCAAGGTCACGGTATGGGCGGGCTGTCCTCTCTGAAGGCTCTGGGGGAAGACCCTTTTCCACATCCTCTGGCTCCGGTGGCTCCATCCTTGCAGGCTTGCTGCCAGCTCCCCAGCTGCTCTTTGTCTTTCTCTTCTCCCTGTCCTGCAATATGGCTTCCTGTTAACTGGCTCCATCCATAGAGACCCAGTTTCCAAGGAAGGCCGCATTCATAGGTGCAGGGTTGGAATTTGAGCAGCCTTTTCTGTAAGACATATGTGCATCTGTAACAGAGCTTAACCCAAATCATGTGGGAGTAAGTAGGAGGTGAGCTGCTGAACCCACAGCTTGACACCTGGCTTGGCTTTAGTATGGACTTCTCATCTGGCCCAAGCCCTTGCTCGGATAGATGAGAAAACAGGCCCAATTGTTTACCGCTTTCCTTTTGTGCAGGGCAGAGGGCACAGAAAGACCTTCAGGCTCTATTTAAGGACTTCCTTGTTTCCCTTCTAGGAATAACTTCCAACCACAGTGACGATTCTCCTTATAGCTGGTCCATTCCGCCCTACCACCCCTCCTCTGAGGTGTACGAAAACACCAAGGTAAGCAGGTAAAAGGGGCCCTGCTGTGAGGCCCCTTGCTTCTCAGCCAGCAGGTGGAGGCTGGTTCGGGGGCATGCCACACTTTGCAGGCAGGTTTGCGGCTTTTCTCTGTGTCGTGCCTTGCCAGGGAAGGCGTCGGGCTGTGTAGCACGAGGCCCAGTGAAGAGGTAGACCAAGAACCGAGTTTGTTTCCATTCTTCTAGTGAACACCCGGGGGGCCGGCACTGTGAACACTAATCCCATGGGCGGAGCCCTCCTGACTTCTGCTTGCTGCATGTGTCAAGCGGACTTTGTATATTTTGTTTGGAAAGACTTGCAGGGGGCAAGATGGACAGCTGCACGCCAACCTGCTGTGTCCTGTGGATGTGGTGGATGTGCCGGAGGGCACCTTGCCTGACATGCAAAGCACTGAGCGGGCCATCCAGCTATTGGAAAAGATGACAACATCGAGCAGGCCTTTCTTCCTGGCTGTTGGGTACCACAAGCCGCACATCCCTTTCAGATACCCCAAGGTGAAGAGCTGCTCGAGGGTTGGTCCAGTAGAACTGCTGTAGTGATGACACTTTGTGGTGGGGGTGGTCGTACAAAAGTGGCCCTGTTCCACTGTCTCCTGTTCCCAGGAATGCCTGACAGACACTGGGTCCCAGTGGAGGGAAGATGCCACTCTGAGCTCAGGGCCAAGAAGGCCTTCGGACATGCAAGAATCCTGGCAGAAACGCTCTGCTCTCACAAGGAGAGCTTTGCTTTCTTTGTCTTGAGCTCAGTGAATTGGTTGGGGAGATCACCATACTCCCAGTTGGTCACCAGAGCAAAAGAAGGGGCACCAGGCCAGGACTGCAAGTCCTCTTTAACAACTGCTGTCCCCAGGTCCAGACCCTTTGACACAGGGCACTGGAGCACGGTGCTTGGGGTGCCACTTAGAGGAGGGAGCCTTTTCCTCTCTAGATCCTTTCCCAGCCTTCCTCGGGTGTGTCCACTAGAGGACGACTGTGGAAGATCGAGGCTTGTCTCCCCGCCTGCACCCCGGGGGCCGTTGCTCTTCATTGCCTATGCTGAGGACAGCAGCACTGAGTCTGGAGAGTCCTCTCGGCATGTTTCCAAACCTCAGGGTGGGCCTGGGGACCCCGCCACCCATCTGCACAGTTTTCCTAGCTGGAGGCAGGTGGGAAATGCGTCAGGAGGCTATGCGTTTGTATGAGGAGAGAACTATCACTGCTTACTTCATAGGAGACAGAAGTTTCCTAGTTTCATTGCCACTGACCCCATGTGAGGTGACCCAAGTCCTGACTTCCAGTTGGGGGGTGTTGGTGAGCCACCATTTAAGTGCATCACAGTCTTCTGGGAAAGGCAGTGACAACAGCTGTAGTGAAAGCCTTGTGCCTTTGTATTCTCAAGGAGTTTCAGAAGTTGTATCCCTTGGAGAACATCACCCTGGCCCCTGACCCTGAGGTGCCTTCTGGCCTCCCTGCTGTGGCCTACAACCCCTGGATGGACATCAGGGAGCGGGAGGACGTGCAGGCTTTGAATGTCACCGTGCCCTATGGCCCCATTCCTGTGGACTTTCAGGTACTGGTGCGCTTCCGGGACGTCATGGCATCAGTGAGGCCCTCTTTCTCCGTAGAAACTGCTCTGCAGTGTTGTACTCAACGTGCAGGGTGCTGTGGTGCCTCGAAAGTCTCCATCTGCTAGTGCTGCTTCCAGGGCAGAGAGCGCCTGGAGAGTCTAGTCACTCAGTAGACGTGGGCACAGTGGTGAGGGCCTTTATTTCCGGTGACTGACAACGCGTCAGCTCCAGAGGTGGGCAGCTTCCTTCTGGATCAGAGTGTGGGCTGCCTTTGATTGCAGGGCCCCTCTGTGGGTATCTTCCCAGGAGCATGTCCCTCTTGGGGGCTTAGTGAGCAGGGTCTTGGTGCGGAGGGAGCTGGGGCACCACCAGGGCCCCTGCCAGCTAACTGGCACCTCCTGTCCCGTGGAGCAGCCTCGGAGATGGACTCCTCACACTGTTGTGTCCCACTGTTGTCCTGCCCTGGGGCGGCTGTAACAGAGCATAACCCTGAGTGATGACTTCTAAGAACAGTTCTAGAGTCTGAAGGTCTTAAGCGGGCTTGACTGTGTGGATCCCTTCCGGGAGCTCGTGCTAGTGTCTGGTGTCTTCCTACCATCCTTCCTGGGCCTTTGCTTGGAGACAGGTTCCCCTGTGCTGACTGCCTACCCCTCCTCGCCCCTTCCTGCTTCTTCTCCCCTCTCGTGCCCACCCTTGCCCGCCCTGCTGTCGTCTCTGCACCACAAGGGTGACCTCCCTCAGTGGTGTGCTGCTTTCTCTACTGGTGACCACAGCACCCCTTCTAGATCCACTCGCCCACCTGAGCCTCCTCCCGTCTCAGTCCCCATGGCTTAGGAGGTACTTGTCCTCACGGTCACGCCCAGGCCTATGTTCTGCCCTTCTCGTCAGTTCCCTGCTGACAGTGAGTCCTCGAGCCTCCTCTCCAGCCCAGGCCTCGCTGCTGACCGTCACACCTGCCTGCCCATCTCCCTGCCAGGGCCACTTCGAGGCAGCGGGCACAGAGGCCTGCCACCCTGCCTACCCACCTGTCCCCCTCTTCTGCCTCCTGGTCTTCGTGTGACCACCACCTCGTGCTGATTGAGACATCTAGAGTCCACCTTTGGATTCCTCACTCGTGTTCCTTGTCCACCCTCCCCCCCACTTTGCCCGGGGTCCCCTAGATTCCTCCTCCATCTGCCTTCAGCTTTTTAGCCTTCACTGCAGCAGACCTTTCCTTGGCTCACTCATTCCGTTCCAGTCTCCCACGTCGGCTGCACACCCACCACGTGCCGTGCACTGACCTGGGCCCGAGCTGCCTCCTCCTCATTTCTATCCCCAGCCTCAGCGGCCCCACACACCTGCTCTGTGGCACTCTGTGCTGGTCTACACGCTGAAGCCCCTGCCTAGAGCGCCCTACCTGCACTGTGTGATTGCAAATGCCAACTCATCCTTCAGGCCTCTTCTGTGAAATTCCTCTGTGCAGCCTCCCCTGATTTCCTCAGGGCTCAGTCTTTGTGGGTCACCCCTGATGCTTAGGCCTTCTCATCTCCAAACCTGTGTCCTCTTTTCAAGGCCCCACACAAGAAGGAGTGGGGACCCGTGAATAGCCAGCACCCAGTTATCCTGACAGGTCATCCTTGCATCTCTCCTCACTTCCGGTGCTTCCTGACAGTGCTTGGCATTGATTCGTTTGTACACACCATCCTGATCTGTCTCCATTGTCGCATAGTCTTCCTCCTGTGTGTCTGTGCTCAAATTTCCCTCTGTTTTGGATGCCAGTCACTAGCTTAGGGCCCACTGTAACCCGGTCTGACCTCGCCTTACCTTGTTACGTCTGCAAGGATCCAATTGCCAAAATGGCTCATGGTCATAGATATTAGGATGAGGACCTGAACATATCTTTTTGGGGGACACAGTTCAGCTCACATCAGCTTGGCTACTCCTGAGGTCCCTGCTGGGTTTGTGGTTGTGCAGGGGGGACTGTTCTCTCCTCCCTCCATTGCTTCTCTCCTGTTCTGCTAGGAGTTGCTTAGAGAGAAGCTATTCATGACAGCTGCAGCGTGTGACCCCCAGCCATTGCTGTTGTGTGCTGGCTTAGGGGAGTGTCAGAGGAAAGGTCTCATGGGGTCAGCCTGCCTGTGTGGACTTGGGTGGGGGCCGAGGGGGTCAGTGTCCGTACATGCCCATCGGCTGACCCTTGTATGAATGTGTGCTAGAGGGAAGCAGAGACAGAAGTGGCACGTGCATCTGTTGGGCTCTGCACCCCAGAGTGAAAGCTGATTAGCTTAGAAAGACCTGACCGTTGGCCCCGAAAGTTTAGCTGTGACTCTGCAGGTGCAAGAGGGACCACAGATGTGAAGCCATTCACACTACATTTGTCTGAGAAAAGTCACCAAGTGCGTCCAGGAGAACACGGGCCCAGGGAGCGCGACTGCAGGTGGAAATGCCAGCCACTGCCATTACTGTTTTTCACTTTGCAGCGGAAGATCCGTCAGAGCTACTTCGCCTCTGTCTCGTACTTGGACACTCAGGTCGGCCGCCTTTTGAACGCGCTGGAGGATCTGCAGCTGGCCAGCTCCACCATTGTTGTGTTCACTTCCGATCACGGTAAGTCCCTCGGGGCCTCGGAACTTGGTGCGGAGATGGGCTGTCTTTCAGATGGCCTGAGACTGAGGAGCACTCTGGTTTGTCGTTAGCACTGCCCAGAATCAGCTTGGTGGCCTGGGACTTGTGGATGACTTCAGGGCCCCATGAGTCACAGAGGGATTTTGGATGGTGCAGGAGGTTGGATTCGAGAGGAACGTGTGTGAACTGCTCTTTCACTTGGTGGGCTCAGCGGGGCCCTCCTTCTGTGGGACAGCTTCCCTGGCCTCCCTGCTAGTCCAGAGTTGGAGGAGGATGCGGAACAATCCCAGCAGGACTCTCTGGCCTGCTTCTGTCCTCCTTTCCCATCCCTGCTGTCCTCTCTGCCAGGGCCTGGGCTTCTCAACGCTCCATCTTTTCTGGGGCTGTATCCTACTTTTTGCCTGAAATGGAACTGAGTTATTCCAAGTGACACGAAGATCGTCCTTGACTGCCCAGTGCTGGAGGGCTCAAAGAAATGCCTCATGCGTGTGGGTACCAGTCAGCGAATTCGGCCCTGAGCCTTTTCCTAGAGAAATCCCTTCACCCCTTTGTGCTCTAGCACCTGGTGGGATTACTGCGTGGAATCAACCGGTGGTTTCCTCTGTTGGAGTAGTTGTATTTTCCCCTTCTTCATCCCCCCTCCTTTCGCCTAGATCTCCCAGAACACAGGTGACCTTGTCATAAAAAAGGAAAATGTTCCAGCCAACTGACTGGTTACAACCTCCTAACACCACTAGCTAGCTCCCCTGGACGCCCATGATCCTGGTTGCAGTGGCGGGGGCCGATGGCGCCAACCTCATGTCCCCCCCCCCGCAGTGGCTCACTCATCCGACCCCTTGCTGTCTCTTCTCACACAGCTTCCTTTTCACTAACAGTCATCCTTGTCCATGTTCATAGGGCCTGGTGCAGTTGTTTCATTGATAGAGGGCTGTCTTGGGTTTTTTTTGGAGGGCTACCTTGATTGAATGGTGATCACTAAAAGGTGCCTTTCCACAGTGGTCCTTCTTGAGGGAGCGCTCTTGACTTGGAAGAGGTTCCAGCCCTGTTCTGAGGACCAGAGTTGCTGTGGAGTTGACCTCGTGTATAGCAGAACAAGGCATTGCCCGCTTCTCCATCACCCTCAGGACAAGTGATCTGCTCAAGTCCATTGTTGCAACCACTGAGTATTTTGAGTGCCTCCCAAACTATGGAGTGCCTCCTCCAGGGCTGCATCGGCAGTCTTCTGCTGTGTTCAGTAGCTGATTTTTCAGAAGGATGGCACCTTTGTTTCCCTTCCTAGTCTGGAAGCTCCGCTGCTGTCTGTCAACCTGGGGTGACCCGGCTGGTGTTTGAAACCCCGTAGGAACACCCAGGCCCTCACAGCAGGACTGACTGCAGCATTATGTGAGACGGGTGGTGAGCGGCTGTGCGTAATCCGCACCATCCTGTTTCAGGTGTTAGCAGTTGCGGCGGTCCTGAGTGACTTCTCTAACCTTTTTGGGAACACTAAGCACTAAGTGCTTATGCGAATTTGTTAATGTAAAAATGGGTCTACAGCCTAAAAAGGTTGTTAGGAATGGATGACTTGGAATAGTTGTATTGCAAAAGATATTTCAGATCAGGGATAAGGATCTGAGATTGAAAGGTTTCTTTTTTTTGTCAATAGTATGTATATGTATGAGATGGAATCAACCTAACGATCATGGGTTTGTTTTTGGAGTATGGTATATACACCTCAGCAGAAAGAAAACAAACAACTGGACCAATAAGCAGCATTGGGTTAAAGGGGAAAAATACTGATGTTGTCAAGGATTTAGTTTTACTTGGGTCCACAGTCAGTTTCGTGGAAGTTGTTGTTAAATGCTGTCAGCTCCAGTTTACAGTGATTCCTGTTCTGTGCTTTTTCTGCACCAGGGTGGTCACTCGGTGAACATGGAGAATGGGCCAAATACAGCAACTTCGATGTCGCCACTCGCGTGCCCCTGATGTTCTATGTTCCTGGTAGGACAGCTTTGCTTCCAGGGACAGGCGCAAAGCTTTTTCCTTACATCGACCCTTTAGAGTCCAGCTCGGAACTGATGGAGCCAGGTATACAATATGCCGAAGTGAACCATGTTGCTTGAGCTCTGGGCTGTTGACTGTAACGTTAGTCCTTTGAACCCAGCAGCTATTCCGTGGGCGAAAGATGTAGCAGTCTTTCCACCGAGGTAGACCCTTGGGAAGTCTGTCGGACGGTTCTACTCTGTCCTGTAGAACTGCTGTGGGTCTGGTGACTTGAAGGCATATGGCAACAATGCTAGTTGACTCATTGGTCAGAGCATTATAGAGTCCCCGCTCTGAGCCGGTGTCATCGTGATGCTGTCCCATTTGTTTATTTTGTGTGTGTTGCTTGTGCTTTTGTTGTCATATTTTAAAAAAAATCATTATGTAGCCAGTGTCAATACGATTTATTGTATGTTCTTTTAAGAACATACAATTGTATGTCCTGTGTGTTCTTCGAAGAGGTTTCTGGCTGTAGCTGTTAGAGTTAAGTCCTTCATCTGTCTTGTGTTGATTTTCATAATGATGTGGGGTACGGTTCCAGCTTCACTCTTCCATGCGGGGATCCAGTGGTCCCGGCTCTATTTATTGAAGATATCAGTGGATTAAAGAGAAGTATAATTCTACGGTTTTAAGTTACACTGCCATAGTTCAAGTGCCCATTTGCTGCATGTGGCTAGAGGCGAGCACAGTGGATGGCACAGATCTGGGGCCTTTCTCTCATGGCCCGCAGTGCTCATGAGCAGTCGGCCCACATTATTGCTGACCGTGAGTTGCATCCACTGTGCTGCTGGTGAGTTCCTCCTGTGAGCTGTTTTCTAGAGCCTTGTCTGGAGGTAAGTGGCGGGCGCTTGCTTGAAGCATACACTAGGGAGTGTTACTGTGGCATCTGGCATAATCTGACCACTCAGTGTGTCCACTGCCACCACCTGGGAGCAGGTTGCCACCGCCTCTGGCTGGCTTACAGCTTGCCCCATGGTCTCCTTGCTGTGTCCCTGCTTCACTGAATGCCACCTCCTCACAGCAGTCTTCACGGCAGCCGACAAGCCTCAAGGGCGCTGGCCCCATCATCTCACTGACCGCGGGGTCCCACAGTTCCTGAACATTTCATTGTTTCCACATGACCGGAGTCACGGTTCTGTTTGTGACTTGGTGTCCTCCCATTGCCTCACATCAGGCCACTTCATGGCTTCTGGTCCCATTATTAGTGATAACTTGGCCGTGTGTAGTGTCAGCCCCAATCTTGACATTGTGCCAGATTTTTTTCTTTTTGTGCAAATCAAGTGTTTGGAAAGTGCGGTTGAGCAGCATAAGCAAACCCCTAAAGGTGCTGAAAGGCCAAGGTGGTGGTTCCAAACCAAGGTGCATTATAATGGCCAGAATCAATGCCAAGTGCAGGATTAAGATTTCAGTGCTGGCTCGAAGGCAGAGTCCTGTTGTCACAGCAGTGCTTCAGTTGTTTTACCCTCTGTACTAAACAGGAGATGGTTTTTCAAAGTGCGCCAGACTTGCTGATTGCCTTCGAGTCGAGCAGGACTCATAGCGACCCTATGAACCAAAGGCCTGAAGCCCCTCTACAACCATCGACATCTATCAAAGTTCTGAGAGTTTCCGGAGGCATGTTATTTGGGAAGTGGATGACACTCTTGCTGGGTACCTATTTCTTGTCCTGTGTTGGATGAGTAGGTTGAAGAGGGTGACGTGCCAAGTTGGCCTCGCCTCTCAAATTTTTGGGCTAAAAGAGATGCTGTCAAAGAAAAGGGTCCTGTGGAGCCCAGGCGGGCTGCTGCTTTTCTGCTGGGCCCGGCGGCGTTTTTGTGACATAACGCACTGCCATGTTGCTTCCCGTTTCAGGCAGGCGGACTGAGGAACTCGTGGAGCTTGTCTCTCTCTTCCCCACGCTCGCTGGCCTGGTGGGACTGCCACTCCCACCCCGATGCCCTGTGCCCTCCTTTCACGTGGAGCTGTGCAGAGAAGGCCAGAACCTTCTGAAGCATTTTCAGTTCCATGACTCGGAGGAGGATTCGGACCTCCATGGTAACCCCCGCGAGGCCATTGCCTACAGCCAGTACCCACGGCCTGCAGACTCCCCTCAGTGGAATTCTGACAAGCCGAGTTTGAAAGATATAAAGATCATGGGCTATTCCATCCGCACCATAGACTATAGGTATACAGTGTGGGTTGGCTTCAGTCCTGAGGAATTTCTGGCTAACTTTTCAGACATCCATGCTGGGGAGCTGTATTTTGTACATTCAGACCCACTGCAGGATCATAATGTGTATAATGACTCCTATGGTGGGGAACTGCTCCCCTTATGGATACGGCCTTGAATCTTTCCAACCCCAAAGGGTAGGTGTTCGATGATGGAGAGAGACGACCTCAGAACTGGTGATTTCATGGTCACCCCCATATTGGTGGCCTCCCACGGTGTGGGCACTCAAAACACACATCAATGGTTCAGCCTATGGAGCTGTGACTGCCAGACTTTTTATTTCAGTAACTTGAACTTGGAACGATTGAGTGCTAAGTGAGCAGACTTCAAATTACACCATGCCTTTAGGGACCATCGCAATGCTAGGTAACTTTCAGTGCCCCAGCATGGAGTTCTGCGGTCCCTAAATAGAAAACAAAGAGAGAAAAAGCAGGTGGGAGTAAAAAGCTTAGCCTGTCATCTCCTACAGATGTGCGGAGGCTGTAGAAGCACGTTGATGAGAAAGCAGATTGAACCGGAGTCCACACCTGCCGGAAGAAACACGTGGGTGGGCCACTGAAGTCGGAATCCTTCCCAGTAGTTTGTTCGCCACAAAGTGTGTCAGTATTTTAAGGGGAAATCATGAAACAAAACAGAGCCAATTCCATTGTCACTGCAGTGTCTTAAATTATAACCAAAAGGGCAAGATGCTTTACAAAAAGATGGCTTCACGTCGGTAGCAGCTCGGACAGGTCCTGTGTGGGCTCGTTGGTATTTGCTTTGGTTATCAGTCCCTCTGCACCCTCCACCGAAGCATCCGAGCTGACATAAATCCCTGATGCGCTGTCGCTGAGTCATCTGGTCCCGAAGCTCCGCTTCTGCACAAGCCTCGCCTTTCAGAGCTCATTGCTCTCCGCTTTCCCTGCCTCATTCTGTCTCCTCTTCCTTGCGCTCATCGCTTCTGCTTTGGTTTTTTCAGTTCAGTCTGGGAATGTGCCGTGACATCTTTTCAGCATATTTGCTTTGATCTCCGCCTCTGCAGTACTCTGTTATTTCCCTTGCTGGATTTCTGGAAGTGTAGTGTTAGCCTCAAAGCCCTCCGGGTTCCAGCCCTGACTAAGTCATTGGCACAGGTGTGCTGAGACACTCACATCCAGTTGCACCTTATTGTTCACCATGTGGCCAGAGTCACCACCAGACTCGCCTGATGCCCCTCTGGCGTCTGCCTGTGTCTCCCTGCAGTGCGGCGAGGGGTCTCTGGGCAGCGTGTTAGCTTTCCTTGGCTCTCCCGTGTCCTGGGCCCACCTTCCCTTATCTCGCTTTGTAGGCATGAGGGCTGCTTCCTGGTCAGTGACGTGCTCTCTAAGCCGGCTTCTGGGTAGTGCTTTTTTTCTTACCTTTTGTCTCCCTTTCCTGTCTCTGACATACAGTGGGATGTCTGGCTTTCAGACCTCAAAGCTGCTGTCCTGCAGTCCACATCTTTGTTGCTTCCTGTGACCTTCTTCCAGTCCTGCTCTGCTGGATGTATTGCATTAATGGCTTTCTCACTCACTCTTTGCTGTCCCTCCAGAACGTTTGCAGAGCCTTTAAATCCCATGGGCGGGATCGAACCATGCTCGCCTTGAACTGCCAGAATGGCTGGGCTCGGCCTTTCCATTAGCAGCTACACTCCCGACAGCCTGTGCCCCCAGAGCTCCTGCTCTAGTCTTTGTTTGGGAACTAGAAGCCGCTCTTCTGTTAGGGTAGGAGTCTGCCTATTCTGTTTTGGTTGCAATAGGGTGATGTTGGCATCCTGGAGCCGTCCTGGCCCAGGGATTCCCAGGCGTGCGGGTGCGTGTGAACCCTGCGCCGGGCTGGTTAGAAGGCAGCGTGTAGCCTGTGGGGGACTGTGAACTTACAGTTCCACTGAACCGCAAGGTGTTGTGCTGTCCAAGCGCCGCACTTGGAGGAGCCACAAGGCACGTGCGGCTGACTCGGGAAATTGTCCCACCTCCCCATGGCCTCCTTCCCACAGCACCTGGTGACCACATACTCTCTTGTCCGGGGTCCTCACGGAAGGGGCCTCATACACCGTGTGTCCGTTTGTGTCTGGCTTTCCCCCACTCACTGCATGCTTGCAAGGCTCCCCCATGTGGGAGCACGCCTCAGAGCTTCCTTCTCTTTGCGGCCCTTGTCTTCAGTCATTCATCTATCTGTTGGTGGATGCTGGGTTTGTGTCCATCTTTTGGCTGTTGTCAGCTGTGCTCCTCTGAATATTGGTGTACACGTATCTATCTGTTTGAGTCTCCGCTTTCCGTTTTCTTGGGTGTATATCTAAGAGTGGAATTGCTGCATCACATGGTAATTCTATGTTTAACTTTTTTAGGAGCCTCCACACTGTTTTCCACAGCACCTGCACCATTTCACATTCCCTTCAGCACTGGATAAGGGGTTCCGATCTCTCCATATTTGTGTTTTTGATAACAGCTGTCCTAGTGAGTGTGACGTGGTATTGCATTGTGGTATTGATCAACATTTTCTTGTTAACTAATTGAATAAGTATTGAATATCTTTTCATGTGCTTATTGGACATTTGTATATCTTTTTTTAGAGAAATGTCTGTTTAAGTCCTTTGCTCATTTTTAACTTGACTTACTAATTTTTTTTTTTGGCTCTTGAATTTTATATCTTTATCTAATGTATAGTTTCCAAGTATTTTTTTTTCCATTCTGTAGGTTGCGTTTTCACTTCCTTAATAATGTCTCTTGATGCACGAAAGTTTTTGTTTGATCAAGTCCAGCTTAATGTTTTCTTTTGCCAGTTGTGCTTTTGGTGTGATATCCAAAAATGCCTTGCTTCTCCTGATGCCACTTAGGTTTTCTCCTCTGCTTTCCTCTACTTATGGTTTCTTTTTGTTTTTTGTCATTTTTAGTTCTTGTATTTACATCTTTGTTCAGTTTGCATTACTTTTTTTGGTATGATGTGACATGTGGGTCCAGCTTCACCCAGTTGTCCCAGCATCAGATGTTGAACAGATACATTTCAATGAGTAAAAGTTGAAAGAGATGCACTTGTCACAGTTCAGGAGCTCAGTGACCACAAGCGACTGGCTGGTGGCTGCCATGTGGGCGAGTGCTGCTGTCGAGCTTTTCTGTCATGACAGAAAGTGCTGTTTGATAGAGTTGCTCTAGATTCCTGCTGCTTTTAAGCTGGACCACCTGGCTGTTGACAAGTTGCTCCTGTGAGCTGTTTCTCTGTTGTGTTTGCCCCCAGAGACTTAACCAAAGGTGAGTGAAGTATGCTTGGTGTGTCGCATAGGAAGTTGTCACTATAGCAGTTGGCCTCTTCCTTGTCATTAGCATTGCCATTGCCATCACCCCAGCCTTCGCCCCTCCTTTCCAGGTAGTTTACCTCCCCTCCTCTTTCCGCCCTCGTTCCCCAAAGAATCCATATGTCTTCCTAGAATCCCTTTTTAATTTCCCCTTTAAGAACACCGCCAGTGCCTACTACCAGGTCTACACGACCTTTGCATCGCAGTCCGAGTCTTCCCTTTCTCCCACG
This sequence comes from Elephantulus edwardii, assembly GCF_000299155.1. Taxonomy (NCBI): domain Eukaryota; kingdom Metazoa; phylum Chordata; class Mammalia; order Macroscelidea; family Macroscelididae; genus Elephantulus; species Elephantulus edwardii. The sequence goes on from NW_006400306.1 coordinate 271,411, forward strand.
ATGCCCCTTTCCTAGGCGACCAGCTCACCACTGGTCCCTGCTTGCCCTTGCACATCCCTCCCTTCCCCAGCTCCTGCCTTGGCCGCCCCCCTCCTCTCTTCACGAATTCACTCATGGTCATTCTCACAGCTCACTTCCTGCTCCCTCCAGAGGCTGAGGTTTCTGTGACCCTCTCAGCTGGATCATGGGATGAAACAAGTGTTATTAAAAAGTTCATGTTCACCTAACTTTAAAAGGGATGTTTTTGTACCTGATGATACAATTGATATGGAGAATTTGCAAAACACAGAAACATTAAAAAGTAATTAAAAAAATTTGCGTAAATGCTTTACTCATAAGAGAATCATTGCCTTTTCGTGCGAAACTTTTATGTTGTTGTGATCATGCCATGTTCTCTGTCACACACTTTTGTATTTTTTTTCCCACTGTCATTTAAGTATTATCTGTGGTTAGTATATAATTGGCAGAGATGCTTTACATTGTGGTGTCATTTTACCTACTTGATCTTTTGCTCATTGGGACTCTTAAGTTCTTGCCAGCTTTTCAGCGATGCTGTTACGGCTAACTTTGGGATGCAGTGTTTCCATGTATTTCCATAGGATATGCTTTCGCTGCCCAATTGTCAAAGCCACGTCCATTTCTCCATTTCTCTCCTCTCCCCACGCGCTTGCTACCCGAGGGGAGTCAAACTGAAAAATAAGGCAACCAGGCATGCAGACAAATGCATCCAAGAAACCAGCAAGACCCTCCAGTGATCGGTGGAGTTCTGTTCCTGGCTTGCTTTACAATTTTTTGCTATTACTGACCCTGGCCGATACTGGGCCATTGCATTTCCAGCTGTGTGAATCTACCTTTTTATTGTGATTAGGGCTTGGCTTGTTCAAGTAATAAAATAAATCAATCTTTTCCTCTGTGACATTTCTTTCTGTTTTCCCTTTACCCAATCTGGATCTGTAATAAAGATTCATTTAGCTTTGTGCACGTGCATGTGTGCGCACGCGCATGCTCGTGTGAGTTTTTCTCCTTATCGTCAGATTAAGAGGCAGGTGCTCAGTGTGGAACGATGGGAGTGGGGGGTTATGCTGGGAACAGAATCCCAGCCAGAGTGGAGCCCATGACCGTGTGCACCTCACCTGACTCTCTCCCCCATGCGCCCGCTTCTGCACACAGATGCAGTCTTTGTTCTCACTGAGCTGCCGCTCCCCACAGATAATCTGCTGTCCTTCATCATGAGAGTTCCATCTGCCGACAAGAGCCAAGAAGCCAAACTCAGACCCGCTGCTTCCAAGTCCATTCTGCCTCATGGTGACCCTCCACTGGGTTCCTAAGGGCGGAGATCTTCTCAAAGAATGTGTCCTCTTTCCCTTGAGGAGCTCTTGCGTTGAGTTGCTGACCTTTCGTTAGAAGCCCAATACATAATGATTACACCACCAGGGATCCTGTCATCTTAAAAAAGCCACAAAGAAAACCAGACCCGCTGCTCTTGCGTCGATTCCAGCCATCAAGTTGAGTATGACCCCTCACAGCTCCAGAAACAAGGACAAGCCTGAGCCTTGGCCTGTCCCGTGCCGTCCTCACCAGATCTGACACACTCGAGCCCACTGCCACAGTCACTGTGCACGTCCACCCGTTGAGGGTCTTCCTCTCCTTTGCTGACCCTCGACCTTTCCAACCATGATCTCCCCCTCCAAGGAACAGCCTCTCCTAGCAACATACTCAAAGTATGAGACACAGCTTCACCATCCTTGCTTCCAAGTACTTTCTCCAAAATATATCTGTTCTTTTGGCAGAAAATAGGATATTCAGAACTCTTCTCAAACACCACAACTCAAAGGCATCAATTCTGCTGTCTTCCTTATTCACTGTCCAGGTCAAATAGCAACCTTTATTGAATTTCCAAGGCTGGGAACCTTTGTCCCATAGAGCAGCTAGTGGATTCCTTCAGCACAAGGCTGAAGGCACTCTGCCAACTTGGGGTCCCCAAAGTAGCTGGTTGAGCAATACTGACATCTCATGGTGATCTTGCTCAGCCATGATCCTGTTAGAACTCCTCATGCTGGTTCACAGCTGGACCAGAGGGGGCAGAGCCCAGGCTGGCAGGGAGCAGGCTCACCATGCCATGTTCTGGACACATGCCAACAAGTACGATTAGGATTTGCTGCTTCCTGTCTGGAGACATCAGAGACTGAGAGGGATTGGAGCAGCACAGCAGCTGATACTTACAAAACCCTTGTTCTCATTTATAGTCATTTCAAGTGTGTGTTTCAAAAAGACACTTTTTTGGTAGGTGATGTATTCTCCAAGTCAGTTATATCCTTAACAGGTTTTATGACTTCATCTCTCCCATAATATTGAAAAAAAACCAACCCACCACCACTCTTGGATCTGTGTTACATGCACCGTGAGTGGAGCACATTAAAGCTGTCATGATAATTGTGTGTGTGAGACTCTTGCCGCTCTTTGAATATTGTTTGACGCTACTTGAAAAGCCATGAAGCTATCGAACAGATCTTGATACTGTGGTATGCTTTGTCCCAAAGCAGCATCTTCCCCGAGAGTGTGCCCACGTAAATACCATGTGCACACGTACTGTGCACAGGAAGCTGACTGGTGAAGGGCTTTTGTGATTTGCAAGGAACTGCAGTGCAGAGTTATTTGCATGGAACCCAGTACTCCACTAGTTCCTCCCCATGTGGCTGTGCTGTGGACGTGGTGAAGGAGTTGGCTGTTTTAGGACAGGTGCTCAGTTGCCTTTGAGCGTGGAAGTGCCTTTGTCTCTCAGCGACTGTGGGGAAGGTGACCATGTACATGGAAGCGAGGGGTCTGATCCCCAGTGACACACCTAAAGGCCTGCTGATTTGCTTTTACAAGACTAATCTCATTATCACCCCCTTGTCCCTTCCTCATCGTGTTGACCCCAGTGTGCAGGGTAGAAATGGTCCTTAGTGTTTTCAAGGCTGTAGGCTTTCAGTCACAGATCACCAGACCTTTCTTCCGAGGCTGGCTTTGAACTGCTAACCTTCTCCCTAGTAGCGGATCACTAAAGCTGCTGCTTGCGTCCCCCAGGACCTGCCCCATAGAGTGGTTATCCACGAAAGCCCTGTGGAGTGCAGCTCCCTAACACTGGAGTTGCTGTGAATTAGGATCAGCACAACAGCATCGAGTTTGCTTTTTGTTGGTTTGTTTTTCTAAGTGGAAGACTGACTGCTGCCTTGTTGGAGGGACTCAGCTGGTTTCTGAGTCCCCAGATGGAAGCGTCCCTGTGTGGTGACTTGGCAGGATGCTGTCACTTAGAAGGCTGTTGGTGAGCGCTGTTCCCACCTAATCAGTGGCTTGGGTGAAGGTACAAAATGCATGCTTATATTTGTGGATGAAAGTGAGGAGGTGAGGTGTAGCATTTGTTAAGTGGGCGTCTGCTTTATATGTGTATACTTCCACCGGAAAGACACTAAAATAGATTTTTTTTTTTAAAGCAAGGCCATGGGAAGACAGCTCATCTCCAGATAGGTCAGGAAGTCTGGGAGGATGGTGTGGATCTCAGCCAGGGGAATGTGCCCAACGTATGTGCTGGCTGGCTTGGTTATCACAAGAATTTATCAACAATCTGCGTTATGCAGATGACACAACCCTGCTTGCTGAAACTGAAGAGGACCTGAAGCACCTGCTGCAGAGTGTCAAGGACTGCAGCCTCCAATATGGATTGAGGCTCAGTGTCAAGAAGACAAAGATTCTCACCACTGGACCAATTGGCAGCATCAGGATGGATGGTGAAGAGATTGAGATTGTACACAGCTTTAGTCTGCTTGGCTCCACAGTCAATACTCTTAGCACCAGTAGCCAGGAAACTAAAAGGCGTATTGCCATGGGAAAGTCTGCCATTAGGGACCTCTCCAAAGTACTGAAGAGCAATGGTGTCTCTCTGGAGACTAAGGTGCGTTTGATACAGACCATGGTTGTCACAATCACTTGTTCTGCATCAGAAAGTTGGACAATGACCAAGGAGGATAGAAGGAGAATTGATGCCTTTGAGCTGTGGTGCTGGAGAAGAGTATTGAGAATACCATGGACGGCTAGGAAAACAAACAGATTTGTCCTGGAAAGGGTTAAACTGGATGGCTCCTTGGAGGCAAGGGTTCTGAGGCTCTGTCTAACAGCCTTTGGACATGTTGTGAGGAGAGACCGGTCCTTGGAGAAGGACTTGCTTGGGAGGGAGGAGGGACAGCGCAGGAGGGGAAGGCCCTCTATGAGGTGGATTGATTCAGTGACTGGGATAATCGGGATGGGAGTGTCGGAGACGGTGCGATTGGCACAGGACAGAGCAGAGTTTACGGCTGCTGTACATAGGGTCGCTATGAGTCGCAACCGACTCGACGGCACATAACAACAACAGCAACAGTGAAAAGTGTAAGAGGCACACACAGGCAGGAAAGAGTCCTTTTCTGTCCCCTACCACATTCTCCTCAAAGGCAATCATGCTACAAGGTTGTTAGGACTTGGGGACTTGAAAAGGGTGAATGTAGTCTTGAGCTCCTTTTGCACCAAGTCGGCTGGCACATGAATACTCTCTCCTCTTGGATGCCCTTGTCTTGCCCTCTAAAACAGGGCAGGGCTCAGAGCCACTGTTCATAGGCTTGCTGTGAGCCGTAGTCAGTTTGATTGCACCTAACAGCAATTCTGATGCCTATTGTGTAGCCAGATCCCCCTCATTTCTGGCAGCCATATCATACTCTGTCCCCATACAGAACACAGGCTGATGATTTACATGATGCTGCTGCTCCTGCGGTTCACCCCTCCTCGGACCCTCGGTTCTAGGGACCGTGTGTCAAGCCTGCTTTATTCCTTTCCTGGTTAACTTCCTGTCTGTAACAACCTTTAGGGAAGCGTCACACAAAGGGAACTTGGTGGGGCCGCTGGCAGTCCGAACGCACCACCTGCTCCTCAGGATAAAGGGAGACAGTCGCTTCCTATGTGATTTATAGCCTCTGAAAACCAGCTGGAGAAGCAGGTCTAAGTCAGGTCTGTCTCGACAGCAAGGAGCAGTGAGCGTTCCACTTGAAATAGCAGGGACTGAGTGGAGCGGGTAAGAAGAGAGAAGGGCATGGAGCCTCTTTTGAAATCTGAAGAACTGTAGTGGAGCAGAGACTGATGCAGCTCTGTGGCCTCATGGGAGGACCAGTGCCAGACACTGCAGGGAGCTGCTCCTCCTCCATGTGGTGAGTGGTCTGCCACCTGTGTGATGTGTCACCTCAGCCAGTGGTTCTCAACTGGAGACAGACCCTCCCCCTAGCGGGCACTTGGCCATGTCTGCCAACATTTCTGCTTGACGTGTGGGAGTGGGGAGGTGCTCTTGGCACCAGGGACACTAGTCAGTGTCCCACAGTGCATGGGACAGCCCTGCCAACAAAGAATTATCTGGCTCTAAATGGCAATAGGGAGCCCTGGTGCCCTAGTGGTTAGAAACTGTGCTGCAATCGCAAAGGCGTGCGGTTCGAATCCACCATCTGCTCGACAGGATGACGATGGGCAGTCTTCTCCCATGTGATTCACGGCCTCTGAAAGGCTGCTGGAGGGTCAGCCATGAGTCAGTTCCAACCTGATGGCACACAACAACAAATGGCGATAACGGTGAAGTCAAGCACATAGGTAATAGTTTGCTGTAAAAAATTAGCATGTTGCCTGGAGTCAGAGAGCGATGGGTTGGCAAACAAACCCCATAGGTGCAGGTTGTTTGCGTGAGAACGTGATGTTAGATGTCATCTGTTGCTAAGACTTGGGATTTAGAGAAGGCACAATCAGTAAAGCAACCCAGTGATTCCAGAAGATTAAGAGCCCTTTACATGTGGCCGTTTGAGAGGGCAAGCAGCTTTCAAATAAAGAGGAAATTTTTCAAACAAACAGGTTGGGGTTTTGTTGGGGTTTTTTTTTCGGGCCTTTTGTTCATAGGGTCTCTATGAGTCATGCTCGACTCGAAGGCAATCAACAATAACATAGTAGTTGATTGGATTTTTCCTTTCTTCTTGTTCAGAAAGACTGTCAGCTCATCTGTTTAGTTTAGTCATCAAAGGAAGATATATAAAAGGGAAACCAAACTTAAACAAAACAAACGTAATTAATACTACTTTTTAAAGGGCATATACCTTTCTATGTATAATAGAGTAAAAACATTCATTCCCCACCTCTCTGCCCATGTCCTACTTGTCAACCTGCTTTCCAGGCTGCATGCTTTCTTGGGATTTTCTCATCTCAACTTTCTATGACATACGTACCCTGTCAGTATGTGAGGCTATTTCCTGACAGAAAAATACCAGAGACCGCTGTTCCCCCCCCCCCCAATCACTTCTACTGAGAGTGACTGTTTCTGCCGAGGCTAAGATCGGGGCTGCGTGCTGTGAAAACGGTGGACAGCTAGCTGCTCAGGGACTCAAGCGGAGAGTTATCAAGCCGTTGTTGTCACGTGCCGTCAGGTTGAGAGCGATGACGTGGCTTAATAAGGCATTCATTCCCAGGTATTCGTTCAAGAGATTGGGAAACAGTAGCAGAGACACATGTACACAGTAGTCATCGCAGTACTACTTACAACGGCTGAAATACGATGGCCCATCTGTACAAGGCGTATTACTCAACCATTAAGAGGAATGAACGCCCGGTACTTGAATGAAACTTGAAAATGTCTTGCTAAGTAAAGTAAAAAGGTGGAGAACACGTGTGACTGAACTTCAATAAAATGGGAAGAAAGGTACAGAGACCAGAGTTTATTAGAGGTTATGAGGCACAGGGAAGGTCTGCAGTTTGGATCCTCTCAGTGGGAGAAGGGTGTTTTTCTCCTGTATGGTTTCGAGTCTTGGAAACCCAGTGGAGGGTCAGAATGAGTTGTAATCAACTCCATGGCCATGGACCGGCGTGGGCAGGAGGGAGGTGGGAAGGGGAAGCCATTTGTGAAGCTGTGAGCGTCTGTTAATAGTAAGGAGAACTTTGCCAGTTGTTGTGAGTGATAGTCGCACAGCATGATTACTGTCATCCAGTCTAAATTGTACACCTTGAAAATGTGGAAGTGATAGATGCTGTGTTATCTCCATTTTTGCAACAGCAACAACATTGAAAAAGTCCAAGGCTGCTGCTCTTCCCAGCATTGACCTTCACAAGTCTGTCTGCTGGCAACTGGGTATGGAGTGCCCAGAAACTCGGCTACCACTGAGCCGTGCTGTGTTGACTTTCTAAATCCGCCCGCTCTGTCTCCACCCCTGTGCCACTCAGCAGCCCGCTCCTCGCAGCCCCTTCCTGAGCGGCCCCTGCTCCCGCTCTTGCTGCATCTATAGTCCCTCACCCAGGTCCCAAGACAATATTTGCAAAACGCAACCCTGATGCAGCCACTGTGTGCACCTCCCTGCACCCCCAACTGCAGGGAGCGTTGAGATGGCCTTCGTTCCTCCTCAGCACGCCGGAGAGGCCGCTGGCAGGAGTGCTTCCCAGAGCAGCTCGTCTTTTGACTTCCTGACTGCTGGTACCAAGGGAGTTTATTGTGGAGCCAAGGAAGATGGAATTGTTAACATCAGTCTTTTCCCATTAGTATGAGGATAAACAAAGCATCTCTCACCTGCCCTTTGGGTAGACCTTTCATGGTCTAGCCCTGACTGACCTGTCATGGCACCAGAAGAAGAGGGCAAGGAACGTCCCCCAGTGGAGGACCAATGTCCTGCCCACTAGCCTTTGACCCATTGCACTTGTGTCTGTTGCAACTCTGTCGGACAGGGTAGAACGGCCTCAGTGGTCTCCACGGCTGCACATCCTCACAGAAGCAGGGAGTCAAGTCTTTAACCCAGGACACTGTCAGGGCTCCTTTACCTTTTAGAGATGCGCTCTTTCTACACAAGTACACAAAGATGGAGCCGCGGTGCTGTTCTTGGCAGCTCTTGGGCTCCCACATTCATTTTTGTGATGAATGGATTGAATTCTGTCCTCCCCAAAATAATGTGATGTCAGTCCTAACATGTATGTGTGCACCTCTGGTTCTGTTGAAGGAGGTACAGCCAGGGTGCTCCTTGGGAGCAAGGATGGGGAGAAATAGAGAAACAGTCAGTGAAATAAAGGAAGACACTCCGGGCAATGGATTGACACAGTAGCTGCAGCAAACGGCTTGTGCACTATCCCCCTCCCTCCCCCCCGAAATGTTTGTGAGGCTCGCCTGTGTCGCAGCACGTATTCAGACTTTTCTCTTGGTGGCTGATTACAACGTATAC
>NW_006400306.1:305927-309150 GCF_000299155.1 Elephantulus edwardii
CCAAACCCCCCATGTCAGGCCTGCTTTAGAAAAGTGGTGCTAGGCAATATTTGTCCCACTCTTACTTCTTCGTTTCAAATTTTACATTCCAGTCACCAATTATTGTTTTTTTTTTTCTTTTCCCCAACCCATCCACCACTCACTAATTATTATCTGGATTGCATGTCGAATCACCTTTAGACTTCAGAAGTAGGGAGAAATTCTCAATTTCTTCATCTTTGGACCCACCAAAGTAGAAATGTAAAAAATTGTCTTCTTGAACTATGTTATGACAGTTGACCTTAGTATCTCCTGAGACTGTCATCCCTGGACCAGCAAGTCATTCCCTCGAGGTGTTTGGGTACTATATAGAAGTATACATAGCTTTGCCTCTGTTGGCTCTGTAATATACATGGGTAGATTTTTGAATGTTAATAGAAGTAAATTGCCGGGTATCTATTGTCTACAATTTCAAAGGGCAACTCAAGAAGATAAAGCAAAGCATTATAATGGAAAGTGTAGAGAGCTGGAACTGGAGAATAAACAGGGAAGAACTCATTCAGCATTTCTCAAGCTGAAAGAACAGAAAAATAAATTCAAGCCTAGAGTTGCAATATGGAGAGAGATATGCCATGATCAAAATCTTTTTTATTAACTTTTTAAATTTTTTCATTAGTTTGCATACAAAGTTCATGTACATTGTTTCATACAATCATTCTCATTAATTTTAAAGTGTTATAAAATCAGTCACCATTGAACTATGCCCACCATTACTCTGTCTTTCCAGATTCCCACCAGATCTTTCCCATTTCCTTTACCCTCCTCTCCATCCACCCACCAAATTGTGTGATGCACTCACTAGTTTCCCCCCTGCCCACTCTCACCCCTCTGTTCCTACACCTTCTCTCTCTCCGTGGATCCCCCTAAACATTTCACTGGTTATCCTTGTGTTTTTACAATAATGGTCCTATGCAGTATTTATCCTTATGTGACTGAGTTAGTTCACTTAGCATATTGCCTACTCTAGTATCTCCCAAGTTAAGTAGTAATTTTTTAAATTGTTCCTTCTGTGTGCTGAGGCAAAGAGCCTTGGGCATGTTTTTAGGAGAGGCTATTCATTGTTGGAAAAGTTGGTGAAAGAGAGAATAATCCTCAACAAGGTGGAACGACACAGTGACTGCACAGTGACTGGATTCCAGTATGTCAGCAATGTTGAGGATGGCACAGAAAAGGACAGAACTCAGATCTGTTGTTTGCAGGGTCTTTATTGGTCTGTCTTGACATAACAGTACCTAACAATAAAAGCATCTTCTACAACACTGTTGGATGAGTTTGAACAGCTAATCTTTAGTTGGCCATCAAGCACAAGCCATTTCTACAACCTAGGTATATGTTAGGAGCTCTGGTGGGCTAGTGAGTAAGGAGTTGTGCTACCAACCCAAAGCAGGCAATTCAAATCCACCAGCTGCTCCCTGGGAGAAAGAGAAGCAATCTTTCCCCATGAGATTTACAGCCTCCGAAAACCCTCTGGAGAGTCAACTATGAGTCAATTCTGACTCACCAGTGCACCACCACCACAACAGGTACATGTTATCATTAATAATAAAGCGATCAAAATCTGGAAAATTGTGTTGATTCCACCCTATTAATTAATCTTTAGACTTGATACCCATTTTATCAATTGTTCTACTAATGTTGGTTTTGAATGTTGTCCAGGATCTGATTCCGGGTTGCTCAATGCACTTAGTTGTTATGTCTCCTTAGTGTCCTCTGTCTTTATTTTTAATTATTTGAAACTTTTGAAGAGTACTGACCGTTTTTTCTCCAGACAGCTCTACAATATTAGTTTTTCTGTGTGTTCCTTATTATTAAATTACAATCTTTAATTTTTGGTGTGAGCTCCACTGAAACGAGGTGGATCTACAGGATGGTGCAGTGGGATATCCCAGAGTGGGTTACTAATTATGGTAATTTCAAACATTGTCTGCCAGCTTTCAACATTACAATAATACTATTTTTCCCCTTAGTAGTTATAACTATCTTCTAGGGAGGTATTTTGTGATTATGTAAATACCCTGTTCCTCATTATACTCTTATCAGTGATGATTTTTCTTGAAACAATTGTTACTGTGGTATTTGCCGAATGGTGATTTTCTATGCCCAACATTCCCTAATATTTATTAATTGGGAGAACTTTGCCTTCCTCACTGCTTGTTCATTTATTGTATCAGGGTGGAGTCATGTCTATTTGTTTTATACTTTTGGCTCTGGTTCAATAGTATGTTATTTCTTTTTTTTCCCTCACTTTCCTCCAACTTTAGCTATTGGGCATTCTTTCTATTTCACTTCTGAGCCCTTTGGCATGCTCTCATTCTTTTACTTTATGAGTATTTCTTTTAAAAAATATTTACTATTTTTTTTTATCCACTGTTGCATTTTCTTCTCTGCCCACCACCGCCGACTCCACAATGCACCACTTGTTCCAGATTGTCTCCTCCATATAACGCATAATCATATATTCTTTTGAAATAGTTCTTTCCCTCATCAATTTTTTTTAGACTGCCCATATGTCCAAGACGATCTCACCACAATTATTTACAAATAAGATCGAATTAGACTTCTTGCTACTGAGGTCGTTGCTCCTAGGCCCTTCTCAGTGCATAGAGCGGGGTAGGGAGCACTTGGCTGCTAACCGAAAGTCGGGAATGCAAACATATCAGTAGATCCAAGGGAGAAGGATCTTGAGTTCTAACCTCATTAAAATTTTGTAAACAAACTAGTATAAAATAATAATTGATACAGCTTAGGAAACTCTATGGGCAGTTCCACTCTGTTCAGGAGGTCCCTGTGAGTTGGAATTGACTCCACTACACAAACACAGCACTTATCAGATGCATAATACTGCTAAGGCAGTGTCTTTTACCACCACGATCATTAAATGTCGTTGGTACTGATGTGATAAATACTATTCCCAGACTACCTAATGATCATATAATTATGTATGCCTAAAATATACTCTGCCTAATGGTAGGGAACTGTGCTGCAATCCCAAAGGCACATGGTTCGGATCCACCAGCTACTTAGCAGGAGAAGAATGGGCAATCTCTTCCTGTGCAAGTCACTGGTTTTGAAAACCTACTGGAGGGTTAGGGTTATAATGATTTTATATAGTATTTGTCTTTATGAGACTGAGTTAGTTCACTTAACATAATGCTCTCCAGTCCCTCCCAAGTTACGTAGTAAT
>NW_006400307.1:0-3573 GCF_000299155.1 Elephantulus edwardii
CCAGCTCTGAACTTTGGGACTGGCCAAGGGCCGTGCGCAGATGCAGTGGACGGTGGGAGTGGACTTGAATCGGTACACACCCATGCACCTCTGACCCACGACCCCCATCTTCAGGTATCGCATTGCTCCCCCCCCGACCCGGCTCTCGCCCCCCCCTTTCCCGCTCTGAACTTTGGGACTGGCCTAGGGCCATGCGGAGATGCAGTGGAAGTTGGGAGTGGAATTGAATCATGATACACCCCTGCAGCTCTGACCCATGACCCCCATCTTCAGGTATCTTATTGCTCTCGCCCCCCCCTTTCCCGCTCTGAACTTTGGGACTGGCCTAGGGCCATGCGGAGATGCAGTGGAAGTTGGGAGTGTAATTGAATCATGATACACCCCTGCAGCTCTGACCCATGACCCCCATCTTCAGGTATCTTATTGCTCCGCCCCGACCCGGCTCGGGCACCCCCCCCGCCCCCGCTCCAGCTCTGATCTTTGGGACTGGCCAAGGGCCGTGTGCAGCTGCAGTGGACGGTTGGAGTGGACTTGAATTGGGACACACCCCTGCAGCTCCGACGCATGGACCCCATCTTCAGGTACCGTATTGCTCCCTTCCGACCCGGCTCTCAACCACCCCTCTCCGCGAGCTCTGAACTTTGGGACTGGCTAAGGGTCATTCGCAGATGTAGTGTACTTTGGGAGTGGACTTGAATCGGGAGACACCCCTGCAGCTCTGACCCGCGACCTCCATCTTCAGGTATCGCATTGCTCCCCGCTGACCCGGCTCGTGCCCCCCGCCCGCCCCCCGCCAACTGTGAATTTTGGGAGTGTCCAAGGGCCTTGCGCAGTTGCAGTGGACGCTGGGAGTGGACTTGAAACGGGACACACCCCTGCAGCTCTGACCCACGACCCACATCTTCAGATATCGCATTGCTCCCCCCGACCCGGCTCTCACCCACCCACCTCCGGGAGCTCTGAACTTTGGGACTGGCCCAGGGCCATAGATACAGTGGACGGTGGGAGTGGCCTTGAATCCGTACACACCCCTGCAGGTCTGACCCACGACCCCCATCTTCAGGTATAACATTTCTCCCCCATGACCCGGGTCGTGCCTGCCACCCCCCCCCCGCCAGCTCTGAACTTTGGGACTGGCCTAGGGCCATGCGCAGATGCAGTGGACCCTGGGAGTAGACTTGGATCGGGACACACCCCTGCAGCTCTGACCCACGAACCCCATCTTCAGGTATGACATTGCTCACCCCGACCTGGCTCGCGCTGTCCCTCAGCCAGCTCTGAACTTATGGACTGGCCAAGGGCCGTGCGCAGTTGCAGTGGATGGTGGGGGTTGACTTGAATCTGGACACACCACTGCAGCTCTGACCCACGACCCCCATCTTCAGGTATCGCATTGCTCCGCCCCGACCCGGCTCGCAACACCCCCGCCGCCCCTCCAGCTCTGAACTTTGGCACTGGCCAAGGGCCCTGCGCAGATTCAGTGGACGGTGGGAGTGGACTTGAATCCGGACACAACCCTGCACCTCTGACCCACGACCCCTATCTTCAGGTATCGCAATGCTCCCCCCCCAACCCGGCTCTCAATCACCCACCTCCGTGAGCTCTGTACTTTGGGACTGGCCAAGGGCCATGCGCAGGTGCAGTGGACGGTGCGAGTGGACTTGAATCGGTACACACCCCTGCAGGTCTGACCCAGGACTCCCATCTTCAGGTATCGCATTGCTCCCCCCCGACCCGGCTCTCACCCCCACTTTCCCGATCTGAACTTTGGGACTGGCCTAGGGCCATGCGGAGATGCAGTGGACGTTGGGAGTGGAGTTGAATCGCGATACACCCCTGCAGCTCTGACCCACGACCCCCATTTTCAGGTATCGCATTGCACACCCCCGACCCGGCTCGGGCCCCCCACCTTCCAGCTCTGAACTTTGGGACTGGGCAAGGGCCGTGTGGAGATGCAGTGGACAGTGGGAGTGGACTTGAATCGGGATACGACCCTGCAGCTCTGACACATGACCCCCACCTTCAGGTATCACATTGCACCACCCTGACCCGGCTGGCGCCCCCCAGCCCCCCAGCCAGCTCTGAACTTTGGGACTGGCCCAGGGCCATGCGCAGATGCAGTGGATGCTGGGAGTTGACTTTAATCGGGACACACCCCTGCAGCACTGACCCATGACCCCTATATTCAGGTATCTAATTGCTGCACCCCGACCCAGCTCGCGCCCCACTCATCCGCCAGCTCTGAACTTTGGGACTTCCCAAAAGTTGTGCGCGGATCCTGTGGACCGTGGGAGTGGACTTGAATCGGGACACACCGCTGCAACTCTAACCCACGACCCCTATCTTCAGGTATCGCATTGCTCCCCCCCGACCCGGCTCTCACCCCCACTTTCCCGCTCTGAACTTTGGGACTGGCCTAGGGCCATGCGGAGATGCAGTGGACGGTGGGAGTGGGCTTGAATTGGCACACAACCCTGCAGCTCTAAACCATGACCCCCATCTTCAGGTATCGCATTTCTCCGCCCTGACCCGGCTCGCGCCCCCCGCTTCGCCCCCCCACCAGCTCTGACCTTTGGGACTGGCCTAGGGCCGTGCGCATATGCAGTGTACGGTGGGGGTGGACTTGAATCGGGACAGACCCCTGCAGCTCTGACCCATGACCCCCATCTTCAGGTATTGCATTGCTCCCCCCCGTCCCGGCCTACAACCACCCCACAAAAGCTCTGAACTTTGGGACTTCCCAAAAGCCGTGGGAGGATCCAGTGAACGGTGGGAGTGGACTTGAATCGGGAGCCACCACTGCAGCTCCGACCCACAACCCCCATCTTCAGGTATCGCATTGCTCCCCCACGACCCGGCTCAGGCCTCCCACCTTCCACCTCTGAACTTTGGGACTGGCCTAGGTCCATGCGCAGATGCAGTGGACGGTGGGAGTGGACTTGAATTGGGACACACCCCTGCAGTTCTCACTCACGAATTCCATCTTCAGGTATTGCATTCTTCCCCCCCGACCCGGCTCAGGCGCACCCCCGCCAGCTCTGACGTTTGGGACTGGCCTAGGCCCATGCGCAGATGCAGTGGACGGTGGGAGTGGACTTGAATCGGGACACATCCCTGCAGCTCTGACCCACGACCCCCATCTCTTCAGGTATCGCATTGCTCCCCCACATTCAGGCTAGCGCCCTCCCCACCCCCGCCAGCTCCGTTCTTTGGGACTTGCCTAGGGCCGTGCGCAGATGCAGTGTACTTTGGGAGTGGACATGAATCGGGACACACCCCTGCAGCTCTTACCCAAGGCCCCCATCTTCAGGTATCGCATTTCTCCCCCTCGAACCGGCCCAGCCCCCCCCCCAGCTCTGAACTTTGGGAGTGGCCTAGGTCCATGCACATATGCAGTGTACACTGGGAGTGGACTTGAATCGGGACACACCCCTGCAGCTCTGACCCACGACCCCTATCATCAACTATCGAATTGCTCCCCACCCCCCGACCCGGCTCACACCGCCACACCACCCTCGGCAGCTCTGATCTTTGGGACTGGCCTAGGGCCGTGCGCAGAGGCAGTGTACGCAT
>NW_006400307.1:5419-6060 GCF_000299155.1 Elephantulus edwardii
AGATGCAGTGGACGGTGGGAGTGGACTTGAATCGGGACACAACCCTGCAGCTCTGACCCAAAACCACCATCTTCAGGAATTGCATTGCTCCCCCCCAACACGGGTCGCACCCGCCCCCCTCGCCACCCCGCGAGCTCTGAACTTTGGGACTTGCCTAGATCCATGCGCAGATGCAGTTGACGCTGGGAGTGGACTTGAATCGGGACACACCCCTGCAGCTCTCACCCACGACCTCCATCTTCAGGTATCGCATTCCTCCCCACTGACCCGGCTCCTGCCCCCCACCCCCCGCCAGCTCTGAACTTGGGGACTGGACAAGGGCCGTGCACAGATGCAGTGTACACTGGGAGTGGACTTGAATCGGGACACACCCCTGCAGCTCTGACCTACGACCCCCATCTTCAGGTATCGCATTGCTTCCCCCACACCTGGCTCTCACCCACCCCCCTCCGCGAACTCGGAAATTTGGGACTGGCCAAGGGCCGTACGCAGATGCAGTGGATGGAGGGAGTGGACTTGAATCGGTACACACCCCTGCAGGTCTGTCCCACAACCCCCATCTTCAGGTATCGCATTGCTCCTTCCGACCCGGCTAGCGCTCCCCCGCCCCCGCCAGCTCTGAACTTTGGGACTGGCCAAGG
>NW_006400307.1:8562-9151 GCF_000299155.1 Elephantulus edwardii
GCCAGCTCTGAATTTTGGGACTGGCCTAGGGTCATGCGGAGATCCAGTGGACGGTGGGAGTGGAGTTGAATCGGGACACAACCCTGCAGCTCTGACCCACGACCCCCATTTTCAGGTATCGCATTGCTCACACCCAAATCGGCTTGCGCCCCCCCGCCAGCTCTAAACTTTGGGACTGGCCTTGGGCCATGCGGAGGTGCATTGGACGGTTTTCGTTGACTTGAATCGGGAAACAACCCTACAGCTCTGACCCATGAACCCCATCTTCAGGTATCGCATTACTCCTCCCCATGACCCGGCTCGCTCCACCACACCACCAGCTCTGAACTTTGGGACTGGCCAAGGGCCCGGCGCAGATGCAGTGGACGCTGGGTGTGGACTTTTATCGGGACATAACCTTGCTGGTCTGACCCAAAACACCCATCTTCATGTATTGCATTGATACCCCCCCAACACGGGTTGCGCCCACCCCCTTTCCCCCCCGCGAGGTCGGAAATTTAGGACTGCCCAAGGGCCCTGCGCAGATGCAGTGGATGTTGGGAGTGGACTTGAATCGGGACACACCCCTGCAGCTCTGACCCACGACCCC
>NW_006400307.1:10409-10849 GCF_000299155.1 Elephantulus edwardii
TGACCCACGACCCCCATCCCATCTTCAGGTATTGCATTGCTCACCCCCGACCCGGCTCGTGCCACCCCCCCTCCATCTCTGAACTTTGGGACGGGCCTAGGGCAGTGGGCGTTGGGAGTGGAGTTGAAACGGGATACACCCCTGCAGCTCTGACCCATGACACCCATCTTCAGGTATCGCATTGCTCCCCCCGACCTAGCTCGGGACCCCAACTTCCTGCTCTGAACTTTGGGACTGGCCAATGGCCGTGCGCAGATACAGTGGACGGTGGGAGTGGACGTTTATCGGGACACAACCTTGTAGCTCTGACCCACGACCCCCATCTTCAGGTATCGCATTGCTCCCCGCTGACGAGGGTCACGCGCCACCCCCTCCCCGCCAGCTCTGAACTTGGTGACTGGCCAAGGGCCGTTCACAGATGCAGTGGACGGTGGGAGTGG
>NW_006400307.1:13115-13781 GCF_000299155.1 Elephantulus edwardii
CGATCCAGCTCACGCTGTCCCTCAGCCAGCTCTGAACTTTTGGTCTGGCCAAGGGACGTGCGCAGTTGCAGTGGACGGTGGGAGTGGACTTGAATCGGGACACACCCCTGCAGCTCTGACCCACGAACCCCATCTTCAGGAATGGCATTGCTCCCCCCGACCCGGCTCACGCTGTCCCTCAGCCAGCTCTGAACTTTTGGTCTGGCCAAGGGACGTGCACAGTTGCAGTGGATGGTGGGAGTGGACTTGAATTGGGCCACACCCCTGCAGCTCTGACCCACGACCCCCATCTTCAGGTATTGCATTGCTCCCCCCCTGACCCGGATCGCCTGCCACACAGCCAGCTCTGAATTTTGGGACTGGCCAAGGGCCCTGCGAAGATGCAGTGGATGTTGGGAGTGGACTTGAATCGGGACACACCTCTAGAGCTCTGAACCATGACCCCTATCTTCAGGAATCGAATTGCTCCACCCCAACCTGGCTCGCGCGCCCCCCCTCCCCACCATCAGCTCTGAACTTTGGGACTGGCCAAGGTCCGTGCACAGATGCAGTGGACGGTGGGAGTGGACTTGAATCGGAACACAACCCCGCAGCTCTGACACATGACCCCCATCTTCCGGTATCGCATTGCACCGCCCCGACCCGGCTCGCCGCCCCCCCCCAACC
>NW_006400307.1:16022-17176 GCF_000299155.1 Elephantulus edwardii
AGCTCTGAACTTTGGGACTGGCCAAGGTCTGTGCGCAGATGCAATGGACGGTGGGAGTGGACTTGAGTCAGGACACACCCATGCACCTCTGACCCACGACCCCCATCTTCAGGTATCGCATTGCTCCCCCAGACCCGGCTCTCACCCACCACCCTCCGCGAGCCCTGAACTTTGGGACTGGCCAAGTGCCGTGCGCAGATGCAGTGGACGGTGGGAGTGGACTTGAGCCGGGAGACACCCATGCACCTCTGACCCACCACCCACATCTTCAGGTTTCGCATTGCTCACCCCCGATCCGGCTCTCGCCCCCCCTTTCCTGCCCTGAACTTTGGGATTGGCCTAGGGCCATGCGGAGATGCAGTGGATGTTGGGAGTGGAGTTGAATCGGGATACACCCCTACAGCTCTGACCCACGACCCCCATTTTCAGGTATCGCATTGCACCACGCCGACCCCGGCTCGGGCCCCCCACCTTCCAGCTCTGAACTTTGGTACTGGGCAAAGGGCGTGCACAGATGCAGTGGATGGTGGGAGTGGACTTGATTCGGGACACAATCCTGCAGCTCTGACCCACGACCCCCATCTTCAGGTCTCACATTGCTCTGCCCCGACCCGGCTTGCACCCCTTCTCCGCCCCCCCCGCCAGCTCTGAACTTTGGGAATGGCCAAGGTCCGTGCGCAGATGCAGTGGACGGTGGGAGTGGACTTGAATCGGGACACAACCCCGCAGCTCTGACACACGACCCCCATCTTCCCGTATCACATTGCACCCCACCCCCCGATCCGGCTCGGGCCACGACCTTCCAGCTCTGAACTTTGGTACTGGGCAAGGGCCGTGCGCAGATGCAGTGGACGGTGGGAGTGGACTTGATTCGGGACACAACCCTGCAGTTCTGACACACGACCCCTATCTTCAGGTATCGCATTGCTCTCCCCAGCCCAGGCTCGCGACCCCACCCCCTGGCCAGCTCTGAACTTTGGGACTGGCCAAGGTCCGTGCGCAGATGCAGTGGACGTTGGGAGTGGAGTTGAATCGGGATACACTCCTGCGTCTCTGACCCACGACCCCCATCTTCAGGTATCGCATTGCTCCCCCCCGACCCGGCTCTCGCCCTCCCCCCTTTCCCGCTCTGAACTTTGGGACTGGCCTAGGGC
>NW_006400307.1:18742-19738 GCF_000299155.1 Elephantulus edwardii
AGTGGACTTGAATCGGGAGACAACCCCGCAGCTCTGACACACGACCCCATCTTCAGGTATCACATTGCTCCCCCAAGACCAGGCTCGCGCCCCCACCCCGTCGCCAGCTCTGAACTTTTGGATTGCCCAAGGTCCCTGTGCAGATGCAGTGGATGGTGGGAGTGTACTTGAATCCGGACACAACCCTGTAGGTCTGACACACGACCCCCAACTTCAGGTATTGCATTGCTCACCCCCGACCAGGCTCGCGCCCCCTCCTTCCAGCTCTGAACTTTGGTACTGGGCAAGGGGCGTGTGCAGATGCAGTGGACGTTGGGAGTGCACTTGATTCGGGACATAAACCTGCAGCTCTGACCCACGACCCCCATCTTCAGGTATCACATTGTTCCCCCCAACCCGGCTGTCGCCCCCCCTTTCCTGCCCTGAACTGTGGGATTGGCCTAGGGCCATGCGGAGATGGAGTGGACGTTGGGAGTGGAGTTGAATCGGAATACACCCCTACAGCTCTGACCCACGACCGCCATCTTCAGGTATCGCATTGCACCCCCCCGACCCTGGCTCGGGCCCCCCACCTTCCAGCTCTGAACTTTGGTACTGGGCAAGGGGCGTGCGCAGATGCAGTGGACGTTGGGAGTGGACTTGATTCGGGATATAAACCTGCAGCTCTGACCCACGACCCCCATCTTCAGGTATCACATTGCTCTGCCCCGACCCAGCTTGCGCCCCCTCCCCGCCCCTCCGCCAGCTCTGAACTTTGGGACTGGCCAAGGTCCGTGCGCAGATGCAGTGGACGGTGGGAGTGGACTTGAATCGGGACACAACCCCGCAGCTCTGACACACGACCATCTTCAGGTATCGCATTGTTCCCTCCCCGACCATGCTCGCGCCCCCATCCCCCCGCCCCGCCAGCTCTCGCCAAGTGCCGTGCGCAGATGCAGTGGACGGTGGGAGTGGACTTGGGCCGGGAGACACCCATGCACCTCTGACCCATGACCC
>NW_006400307.1:19838-22988 GCF_000299155.1 Elephantulus edwardii
GGACATGCGCAGATGCAGTGGGCGGTGGGGGTGGACTTGGATCGGGACACACCCCTGCAGGTCTGACCCACGAACCCCATCTTAAGGAATGGCATTGCACCCCCCAACCCGGCTCACGCTGTCCCTCAGCCAGCTCTGAACTTTTGGTCTGGCCAAGGGACGTGCGCAGTTGCAGTGGACAGTGGGAGTGGACTTGAATTGGGCCACACCCCTGCAGCTCTGACCCACGACCCCCATCTTCAGGTATCACATTGCTCTGCCCCAACACGGCTCTCACCCACCCCCCTCCGCAAGCTCTGAACTTTGGAATTGGCCAATGGCCATGTGCAGGTGCAGTGGACGGTGAGAGTGGACTTGAATCAGTACACAACCCTGCAGGTATGACCCACGACCCCCATCTTCAGGTATTGCATTGCTCACGCCTGACCCGGCTCAAACCCCCCCTCCATCTCTGAACTTTGGGATGGGCCTAGGGCCATGCGGAGATGCAGTGGGCATTGGGAGTGGAGTTGAAACGGGATACACCCCTGCAGCTCTGACCCACGACCCCCATCTACAGGTATCGCATTGCTCCCCCCCGACCCAGCTCGGGCCCCCCAACTTTCAGCTCTGAACTTTGGGATTGGCCAATGGCCATGCGCAGATGCAGTGGACGGTGGGAGTGGACTTTTATCGGGACACAACCTTGCAGCTCTGACCCACAACCCCCATCTTCAGGTATCGCATTGCTTCCCGCTGACCAGGCTCGCGCCCCCCCTCCCCGGCAGCTCTGAACTTGGTGACTGGCCAAGGGCCGTTTGCAGATGCAGTGGACCGTGGTAGTGGGCTTGAATCGGGACAAACCCCTGCAGCTCGGACCCATGACCCCCATCTTCAGGTATCGCATTGCTCCCCCCCGACCCGGCTCAGGCCTCCCCCCTTCCAGTTCTGAACTTTGGGACTGGCCTAGGGCCATGCGGAGATGCAGTGGACGTTGGGTGTGGAGTTGAATCCGGACACACCCCTGCAGGTCTGACCCACGACCGCCATCTTCAGGTATCACATTGCTCTCCCCCGGCCCGGCTCGTGCCCCCTCCTTCCAGCTCTCAACTTTGGGACTGGCCAAGGGCCCTGCGCAGACGCAGTGGATGTTCAGAGTGGACTTGAATCAGGACACACCATTGCAGCTCTGACCCACAACCTCCATCTTCAGGTATCGCATTGCTCCCCGCTGACCAGGCTCGCACCCCCACCCCCCCCCGCCAGCTCTGAACTTGGTGACTGGCCAAGGGCCATTCGCAGATGCAGTGGACGGTGGGAGTGGGCTTGAATCGGGACAAACCCCTGCAGCTCGGACCCATGACCCCCATCTTCAGGTATCGCATTGCTCCCCCCCGACCCGGCTCAGGCCTCCCCCCTTCCAGTTCTGAACTTTGGGACTGGCCTAGGGCCATGCGGAGATGCAGTGGACGTTGGGTGTGGAGTTGAATCCGGACACACCCCTGCAGGTCTGACCCACGACCGCCATCTTCAGGTATCACATTGCTCTCCCCCGGCCCGGCTCGTGCCCCCTCCTTCCAGCTCTCAACTTTGGGACTGGCCAAGGGCCCTGCGCAGACGCAGTGGATGTTCAGAGTGGACTTGAATCAGGACACACCATTGCAGCTCTGACCCACAACCTCCATCTTCAGGTATCGCATTGCTCCCCGCTGACCAGGCTCGCACCCCCACCCCCCCCCGCCAGCTCTGAACTTGGTGACTGGCCAAGGGCCATTCGCAGATGCAGTGGACGGTGGGAGTGGGCTTGAATCGGGACAAACCCCTGCAGCTCGGACCCATGACCCCCATCTTCAGGTATCGCATTGCTCCCCCCCGACCCGGCTCAGGCCTCCCCCCTTCCAGTTCTGAACTTTGGGACTGGCCTAGGGCCATGCGGAGATGCAGTGGACGTTGGGTGTGGAGTTGAATCCGGACACACCCCTGCAGGTCTGACCCACGACCGCCATCTTCAGGTATCACATTGCTCTCCCCCGGCCCGGCTCGTGCCCCCTCCTTCCAGCTCTCAACTTTGGGACTGGCCAAGGGCCCTGCGCAGACGCAGTGGATGTTCAGAGTGGACTTGAATCAGGACACACCATTGCAGGTCTGACCCAAAACCCCCATCTTCAGGTATTGCATTGCTCACCCGCGAACCAGCTCGCGTCACCCCCCCCTCCCCGCGAGCTCTGAACTTTGGGATTGGCCAAGGACCGTGCGCAGATGCAGTGGACAGTGGGAGTGCACTTGAATCGGTACACACCCCTGCAGGTCTGACCCACGACCCCCATCTTCAGGTGTCGCATTGCTCCCCCCCGACCAGGCTCGCGCCCCCCCCACCACCAACAAGCTCTGAAGTTTGGGACTGGCCTAGGGCCGTGCGCAGATGCAGTGGACGGTGGGAGTGGGCTTGAATCGGGACAAACCCCTGCAGCTCGGACCCAGGACCCCCATCTTCAGGTATCGCATTGCTCTCCCCCGACTCAGCTCGCCCCCACCCCCGGCCAGCTCTGAACTTTGGGACTGGCCAAACGCCATCCAAAGATGCAGTGGACGGTGGGAGTGGACTTAAATCGGGACACACCCCTGCAGCTCCGACCCACAACCCCCATCTTCAGGTGTCACATTGCTCCCCCCCGACCTGGCTCTAACCCACCCCCCTCCGCGAGCTCTGAACTTTGGGACTGGTCTAGGGCCGTGTGCAGATGCAGTGGACGGTGAGAGTGTACTTGAATCCGGACACAACCCTGCAGGTCTGACCCACGACCCCCATCTTCAGGTATTGCATTGCTCAGCCCCGACCAGGCTCGCGCCCCCTCCTTCCAGCTCTGAACTTTGGGACTGCCCTAGCGCCAAGCGGAGATGCAGTGGACGGTGGGAGTGGACTTGAATCGGGACACAACCCTGCAGCTCTGACACACGACCATCTTCAGGAATCGCATTGTTCCCCCCCGAACATGCTCGTGCCCCCAACCCCCCTCCCCGCCAGCTCTGAACATTGGGACTGGCCAAGTGCCGTGCGCAGATGCAGTGGACGGTGGGAGTGGACTTGAGTCGGGAGACAGCCATGCACCTCTGACTCACGACCCACATCTCCAGGTTTCGCATTGCTCCCCCCTGACCCGGCTCGCCCCC
>NW_006400307.1:25401-25852 GCF_000299155.1 Elephantulus edwardii
CCCCCACCCCCGCACCAGCTCTGAACTTTGGGACTGGCCAAGGTCCGTGCACAAATGCAGTGGACGGTGGGAGTGTACTTGAGTCAGTACACAGCCATGCACCTGTGACCCACGACCCCCATCTTCAGGTATCACATTCCTCCCCCCCGACCCAGCTCTCACCCACCCCTCTCTGCGAGCTCTGAACTTTGGGACTGGCCAGGGGCCATGCCCAGATGCAGTGGACAGTGGGACTGGACTTGAATCAGTACACACCCCTGCAGGTGTGACCCACGACCCCCATCTTCATGTATCTCATTGCTCCCCCCCGACCCAGCTCTCGCCCCCCCCTTTCCCGCTCTGAACTTTGGGACTGGCCAAGGTCTTTGCGCAGATGCAGTGGACGGTGGGAGTGGACTTGAATCGGGACACAGCCCTGCAGCTCGGACCCATTACCCCCATCTTCAGGTAT
>NW_006400307.1:48321-49478 GCF_000299155.1 Elephantulus edwardii
CTATGAGGTGGATTGATTCAGTGACTGGGATAATTGGGATGGGAGTGTCAGAGACAGTGCGATTGGCACAGGATAGAGCAGGGTTTAGGGCTGTTGTTCATAGGGTTGCTATGATTCGCAGGCGACTTGACGGCACATAACAACAACAACAACAAGAACTTTGTAATGCTAACCTAAACCTGAATAGCTAAAGGCTAAAGTGCCTGCAAACACTTTGAGGAAGCTCTCCTGACTAGGTGATTTGTATCCCACTACTAACTTGAATTATAGCTTTTAATGTCCCTAATAAACAACATAATCATAAAGAAAAATCGAATTAAAAAAATCAAACCCAACACTGACAGAAGGAATATATACTAGCTGCACTGAAGACAGAACATCAAACAAGAGTATACTACTGTACAGTTTAACATTTTTAGAGGTATGTAGTAACATTGTATCCTTTTACTATATTTATTGAATCTGTATGCTGAGTAACTAGTCCCCAAAACTGGATGATAGAAGAACCACATGTCATCAAGATGAGAGGAAAGCACCTTAGCAACCTGGGAATAGGCACATGGCACAATCATGTTGGCTTTTAGCAAAGACGACTTCAAGAATTTACTGTGAAAAATAACCTGTGGAGTCCCCAAGACAACACGGGATCCGTTATCAGGTCACGTATAGGGGGAAAGAAAGAAATCTTTACAGGCCTAGAAGCCGGAAAGCCAAGGGACCTTGAAACGTTCCTAGGTAACCCTGGAGTCCATGGGATCCGTTCTGGCCAAGTGCTGCTTATCACCTTCACTCGGGAAACATTGCCACTAAACTTAAGAGACACTGGTCACAGCATAAGAAACTATCAGCAGCACACATGCTTGGAATCACAGAAACCAAGAAAGCTTTGGATATAAGCTATCAGATCAAGGGCTGGACAATGGGAGATAGATGTTGAAGGGAGGGGGTAGAAGTGGATGGATATCCTGGTGGATGGTGGAGCAGGGAAATAAGTGGGTAAAGACACGTGTGCCAAAGGCAGGGACAACACTGATACTAATGGTTAACTCCACAATAAGGGATATATCTTACTTTTCTGTAAAATGCTGGTCTGTCTGATACTTCTCTAAATCTGAACATTCAGAAGGAAGACGGATTGGCCATCCACTTCTGAAATA
>NW_006400307.1:49719-66752 GCF_000299155.1 Elephantulus edwardii
GAGTTGCTTTCATAGTTAAGAAAGTCATTTCTAGATCCATCTTGAAGTACAATATTGTCAGTGACAGGATAATATCTATATGCATACAAGGAAGTCCAGTGAATACCACTATCATTCAGATATATGCACCAACAACTAGAGCCAAGGAAGAGGAAATAGAAGATTTTTACCAACATTTACAGTCGGAGATTGATTGAACATGCAATCAAGATGCATTGATAGTAATGGGTGACTACAATGAAAAAGTTTGGAATAGAGAAGAAGATTAAGTAGTTGGAAAACATGGACTCGGTGACAGAAATGGAGCTGGAGAGAGAATGATTGAACTTTGCAAAATGACTTATTCATTGCAAATACATTTTTTAAGAGACATAAACGCAGGTTATATACATGGATTTCACCTGATGGTATGCATAGGAATCAGATCGATTACATCTGTGGAAAGAACCACTGAAGAAGCTCAATATCAGCTGTGAAAACGAGGCCAGGAGCTGATTGTGGTACAGACCACCAACTACTCATATGCAAGTTCAAGCTGAAGCTGAGGAAAACTAAACCAAATCCATGGGAACCAAAATATGACTTTGAGTCTATCCCACCTGAATTTCAGAACCATCTCAGGAACAAGTTTGAGGCCTTGAACACTAATGAGAAAAGACCAGAGGAGTTGTGGGAGGATATCAAGGGTATCATCCAGGAAGAGTGTAAACGGTCATTGCAAAGACAGAAGAGGAAGAGAAGACCAAAATGGATGTCAGAAGATACTGTGAAAATGGCACTGGAGCACAGAGAAGCCAAAGCAGAAGGAAGAATTCAAGATACTAAAGAGTTGAATAGAAGATTTCAAAAGGTAGGGCAGGATGGCCAAGTAAAATAGTACAATGAAATGTGCAAGGAATGGGTCAGAAAATCAAAAGGGCTGAACTTGCTCAGCATTTCTTAAGTGCAAGGAACTGAAGAACAAATTTAAACGAGTTGCTATAATCAAGGATGCTTTAGGCAGAATATTAAATGATCCAGGAAGCATTAAAAGAAGATAGAAAGAATATACTGAGTCACTGTATGGAAAGAAATTGGCAGACACAGAAGAATTTAATGAAACAACACATGAGCAAGAGCCTATGGTAATGAAGGAAGAAGTTCAGGCTGATTTGAAGGAAATAGCAAACAATAAGGCCCCAGGAATAGATGGTATACCAATTGACATATTTCAGCTAACAGAGGTTGCCCTGGATGTGCTCACCAAGTTGTGCCAAGAAATCTGGAGAGCAGCCACTTGGCCAACTGACTGGAAGAGATCTATATTTGTTTCCATCCCAAAGAAGGATGACCCAGCAGAGTGTGGAAACCATAGAACAATATCATTGATTTCACATGCAAGCAAGATTCTACTGAAAAACAGCCAAAATAGACTGGAACAGCACATCAGCAGAGAACTGCCAGAAGTCCAGGCTGGTTGTAGAAGGGATCGTGGTACTAGGCATGTTGAAGCGAATGTTAGCTGGATCTTAGCTGAAAGCAGGGAATACCAGAGGAATATATATCTGTGTTTCATTGATTTTGCAAAGGCGTTTGACTGTGTGGATCCTTAACAAACTGTGGCTGACTCTGAGAAGAATAGGAATCCCAGCACACTTGATTGTGCTAATGAGAAACCTATACTTGGACCAAGAGGCAGTCATCAGAACAGAGCAAGGAAACACTGCATGGTTCAAAATTGGGAAGGGCATATGCCAGGGATGTGTCCTGTCTCCATACCTTTTCAACCTGTATGCAGAACAGATTATTCGAGAGGCTGGGATCTCTGAGGAGAAATATGGGGTCAAGATTGGTGGAAGATCAATCAACAATCTGTGATATGCAGATGACACAACCCTGCTTGGTGAAACTGAGGAGTACCTGAAGCGCTTGCTGCAGAGGGTCAAGGACTGCAGACTCCAATATGGATTGAGGCTCAATGTCAAGAAGACAAAGATTCTCACCACTGTACCAATTGGCAGCATCAGGATGAATGGTGAAGAGATTGATATTATTCACAGCTTTAGTTTGCTTGGCTCCACAGTCAACATTCTTGGCACCAGTACCCAGGAAATTAAAAGACGCATTGGGATGTGAAAGTCTGCTCTTAGGGACCTCTCTAGGGTAGTGAAGAGCAATGGTGTCTCTCTGGGGACTAAGGTGCTTATGATACAGGCCATGGTATTTGCTATCTCTTGTTACGAATCAGATAGTTGGACATTGACTAAGGAGGATACAAGGAGAATTGGAGCCTTTGAGCTGTGGTACTGGAGAAGAGTACTGAATGTACCCTGGACTGCTAGGAAAACAGATTCATCCTGGAAATGGTTAAAATGGGTGGCTCCATGGAGGCAAGGATTCTGAGGCTCCGTCTAACATACTTTGGACATCTTGTAAGGAGGAACAGGTCCTTGGAGAGGGACATCATGCTTGGTAGGGTGGAGGGACAATGGAGGAGGGGAAGGCCTTCTATGAGGTGGATTGATTTAGTGACTGGGGTAATCTGGATGGGTGTATCGGAGACAGTGTCATTGGCACAGGACAGAGCAGAGTTTAGTGCTATTGTACATAGGGTCACTATGAGTTACAAATGACTTGATGACACATAACAACAACAACATTGTTTGGTATGGATTGTGTATCAGTATAAAGAAGAGAAAACATTACTATGAGACCTAAAAGCAACAACACACAAAACAAAGATTAAAGTTGGCAAAGATTTCATTTCACTTACATTCATAATCAATACCTAATTGTGGCAACTTTCAAGAAATGAAATTATTTGCATTGGGCAAATCTCTTTGCAGTGTTAAAATACACAGATGTTGCTTTGAGGGTTAAGACATGGCTTCCCCAAGCCATAGTATTTTCAGTTGTCTCATATGCTTTGAAAGTTGGACAGTGACTAATGAAGATCAAAGAAGAATTAATGTAGTTCAATTATTTAGATAGCGAAGAGTATTGAAGGAGTCTAGGAAGAAATAAAGCCAGAATTTGTCTTGGAAGTCAGGATACTGGTGTTCATCTCACATACTTAGAACATGTTAATAAAAGCACTAATCCTTGGAGACTGTCATCATGTTTGGTAAAATAGATAGAAGGTCAATGAAAAAGAAGACTTCAATAAAACAAAGAAACACAATGGTTGCAGCAATGAACTTAAGCATAACACCAGTTTGGGGGATTGCACAACTAGGCAGTATTTAGTCTTTGTGACACCAGGTCACAAAAAGTCAGAACCACTTAGTGGCACCTAACATGTCCTCCACTGTAAATATGTACCTCAGTTGTTTCTTTATCCATTCACCCACTTATGAGCACTTAGGCTGTTTTAATCTTTTTTTATTGTGAATAATTCTATAATGAACATCTCTTAGTGTCATTACTGATTCAAATATCTTTAGGATAGTATATTCTATTTATATAGGTCCTTTTTAGCTACATATACCAGTGGTTTGTGGTTCCATTTGTAGAAGTCTTTCATTTTTGGCTAGGTTTATTTCCAAGTATTTTGGGTTTTTGTTTTTTGGTGGGTTTTTTGTTGTTGTTGCTGTTTTTTCAGAAGCTACTGAAAATTACTGTAAATTATATTTTTTCCAATTTCCCTTAAGAGCTTCTTCAATATGGAGGAATCCAACTGATTTTTGGATGCCAATCATCCATCCTTACCACGTTGGATTTCCATTATTTCCCTTTCTTTCTGAATTCAGGCCTTTCTTACAAGGGGCCTCTGAAATACACCAATCTGTCAGTTAGCAGCCCAATGCTAGCTGTATGTGCTGTCCATGGACAGAAAAGAAAAGGGGTGGACCTTACTCTCTATTCCCATCATATGCAGAGAAACAGATTTACATCAGTTTAGGAGAAAATACCAAATTCTATCAGTTTCATGAGAATGTGTGAACAAAATGTTACCAAGAAACAGCAGTGGGCCAGAGATTCACTTTTAGGCATTGAATTACATTTTAATCCCTTTTCCCCCCTAATAAATTTACATTCTACACAAAATTTCTCTAATAAATTTACATTCTCTACAAAATTTCTCTAAAGTAAGAAACTAAGTAAATAGAAATGAATTTTGTGAAAATAAAAATCCATTTATTCTCCCCTTACTTATAAAAGCTTAGTGAATAAGCACTTGCTTCAGGCATTCTCATTACTCAAGGAACCCAAAGGGAACAGTCATAACATTGTCCTTATTCTGAGGCTGTATTTTAAATAATTAACACAAGGATTCCTCAGTGAGAATTATTCCACAGAGACTAGAGTGTGAGGCAGTTGTACATTAGGTATTTCCAGTACTAAAGGCAGTCTCAAAGTCAAAGAAAATCTGTAGAATGTTTTGAGGTATTTACAAGAGCTGAAAGGTCATACTTCTCTTTAAGAGAGTTACAAAGATTTGCAGAGTTAGCCTTTTTTCTCAAAATAAGAATATAAAGTTAGATCTT
Source organism: Elephantulus edwardii (assembly GCF_000299155.1). Lineage (NCBI taxonomy): Eukaryota > Metazoa > Chordata > Mammalia > Macroscelidea > Macroscelididae > Elephantulus > Elephantulus edwardii. The sequence continues at coordinate 54,186 of NW_006400307.1, forward strand.
TCTTATGCTACTTTATTTAGAAAGAACATATAAACCTTGTAATTATATGAATAAAAATTACTTTTTCTGATTTTAACACACTTCCACCCAGGTGTTTTGCTATCATATCATCTGAGCTCATGAAGGTTGGCAATGTCTTAGGATACAAGTCCACATTGGACTATGAAAATGAGTAGGTCCTAGCCCCTGGCACTGAGGCTGTGTATGGTGTCATGGGGGAAAAAACCCAAAAAAAAAAAAACAGGTCAATAAGTAATTACAGACCACCTACTACTCATATGCAAGTTCAAGCTAAAGCTAAGGAAAATTAAATCAAGTCCACAGGTACCAAAATTTGACTTTGAGTCTATTCTTCCTGAATTTCAAAACCATCTCAGGGACAGGTTTGAGGCCTTGGATATTTATGAGTGAAGACCAGATGAGCTGTGGGAGGCTATCAAGAATATCACACAGGAACAATGCAAAAGGTCATTACAAAGACAGAGGAGGAAGAAAAGACCAGGGTGGAAATCAGAAGAAACTCTATATATTGCGGTGAAGCGGTGAGAAGATAAAGCAAAGGGAAGAAATCAAGATATTAAGGAGTTGAACAGAAGATTGCAGAGGGCAGCACAGGAAGACAAAGTAAAGTATTACAAGGAACCGTGCAAGGGGCTGTAGTTAGAAAATCAAAAGGGCCAAACTCGCTCAGCATTTCTTAAGCTGAAGGATCTGAACAATAAATTCAAACCTTGAGTTGCAATACTTAAGGATGCTTTGAACAGAATATTAAATGATCCAGGCAGCATTAAAAGTAGTTGGAAAGAATACACTGAGTAATTGTACCAAAGGATTGGTGGACACAGAAGAATTTAATGAAACAATGTATGAGCAAGAGCCTGTGGTGATGAAGGAAGAATTTCAAGCTGCTCTGAAAAATTGGGAAGAAAAAGTCCTCGGGAATTGATGGCATATCAATTGAATTATTTCAACAAACCCACACTGCCCTGGATGTGCTTACCAAGTTGTGTCAAGAAATCTGGAGAACCAGCAGCTGGCCTACAGACTGGAAGAGATCTATGTCTGTTCCCATTTCAAAGAAAGGTGATCCATCAGAGTGTGGAAATGATCGAACAGTATTATTGATACAACATGCAAGCAAAATTCTGCTGAAGATTATCCAAAAACAACTGGAACAGCACATCAACAGGGAATTGCCAGAAGTGCAGGCTAGGTTTAGAAGGGGTCTTGGCAGACTGGGGATGTTATAGCTAATGCCAGATGGATCTTGTCTGAAAGCAGAGAGTAGCAGAGGAATGTCTATCTGTGTTTCATTGACTATGGAAAAGCATTTGACTGTGTATATCACATCAAACTATGGCTGACTCTGAGAAGAATGGGAATCCCAGAACACTTGATTGTGTTTATGTGAAATCTATACTTGGACCAGGAGGCAGTCATCAGAACAGAGCAAGAAAACACTTCATGGTTCAAAATTGGGAAGGATGTGCTTAAAAAATGTGTCCTATCTCCATATCTTTTTCAATCTATATGTGGAACAGATTATCCAGGAGGCTGGGCTCTATGAGGAGAAGTATGGCGGCAGGATTGCAGGTAGACTCCTCAACAATCTGCATTATGCAGATGACACACCCTGCTTGCTGAAACTGAGGAGGACCTGAAGTGCTTGCTGCATCTGCAGCCTTCAATATGGATTGAAGCTCAACATCAAGAAAACAAAGATTCTCACCACTTGGCCAATTGGCAGCATCATGATAGATGATGTAGAGACAGAGATTGTTGACAGCTTCATTTTGCTTGGCTCTACAATCAAAAGTCTTGGTACCAACAGCCAGGAAATGAAAAGACAAATTGCATTGGGAAAGTCAGCTGTCAGAGACCTCTCCAAAGTACTGAAGAGTAACTATGTCAGTCTGGACACTAAGGTACACCTGATACAGGTCATGGTCTTTACAATTACTTGCTATGCATCAAATAGCTGGCCAATGACTAGGGATGACAGAAGGAGAATTGATGCCTTTGAGCTGTGGTGTTGGAGAAGTGTATTGAACATACCTTGCACTGCTAAGAAAACAAACAGGTTCATCCTGGAGAGGGTGAAGACAGGCTGCTTCTTAGAAGCAAGGATTCTGAAGCTTCGTATGACATACTTTGGGCATATTACAAGACAGAATCAGTCCTTGGAGAGGACATCATGCTTGGGAGTTTGGAGGGACATGGAGGAGAGGAAGACCCTCGATAAGATGGACTAATTTAGCCATTGGGGTAATGGGGATAGGCATGAAAGAGACAATAAGATTGGCAAAGAATATATCAGGGTTTAGGGCTGTTGTACATAGAGTTGCTATGAATTGCAGGTGACTCGAAGGCTGATAACAACAATAATTAATTCAACCTCAGTGTGGCAAATGCTACAGTATCGTTACATGTGGTATTTTCTAGGAGGATGAAAGTAAAGAAGTATGTTTTACCAGAGTTTCAAAAAGCAGGAGACATCTATTTGGTTGAGCCAGGACAAATAACAAAGTTTTTCACTAGAGAAAGGTTTTTGGACATTTTAAGTGCAGTGAGCAACTGAGAAAAATTTCAAGAGCTAGGATGTATAAGTAGTTCTATGTAGATCCAAGACCAGCAGAGTTACAGCAGGTGAAAACAGTCTGAGGACAAACTGGGAAGTTATATGAACCTCATGGACCTGCTCCAGAGGGTAAGGCTGGAAAGCTTCAAAAATCTATTTTTTAAGAGATAAAGGAATTTTGGATTTTCTAGTGGAAATATTTGACTTGTAAAAAAATTCTGAATGTGCAGACTGAGGGTAAAGTATTTTTATAATTATTAATAATCAGACAACCAGGAATGAGATAGAACAGAGAGCATCAAACAGGGGGGCAGAGTTCTTGACTGAAGGGTCTCAAGTCATGCCTCTCTGTGTATTTATTGATAATCAGGGGAAACAAATCATAAAAATAATTCCTTGTAAATGAAGCCAAATTTTTCTCTATTGTCAATCTAATGCTTTAGCTCAGGAAGTATTTCACACATAGTAACACTCCCTCTGTAGGGGCCCCTAGCTGTCTCTTGTCTGCAGGGAACAAATAGCTCATTTTTGGTGATCTGTCACAAGAGAAATCCTAACTTATAAATCTGTAATGCCTTCAATTCCTGAACAAAGTTTTTCATATAATATTTGGTATGAAGTTTGGCTTCCTATATTAATCACACTTTTTTTCCCCATTTGCTTTGTCTCCTTGAGATAATTTTTTTATTTCCATTTTAAGACACATGTTCCTACTTACTCTTTCCTACATTTTTAGCATGTTCTTTCTCCCTAGTTAAGAGATGATGTTGGTGCAGCCAAGTGGCAGCAAGTGTAAGGGAAGCCACAGCCGAAACCCAACTAAATATCTGTCTCCTGCTTTTTGAAGTTCTGGTACCACATACTTTTCTACTCCTAGAAAATACTGTATGTACCTCTGAACCTCAGGCTCTCTGTCTGGCATTTTATGCTTCTTTGTGTTCTACTTTAATCCATCACTGCTCAAAGTGGATGCTGACTCACAGCACCCCTTACAGACAACAGAACTGCCTCCTAGGAATTCTGAGGCTGTCCATTTTTATAGGCGCTGAATGCTTCTTCTTTCTTCCATGGAGCAGCAGTTGAGGTCAAACTCCAACCTTTCAGTTAGCAACCCACCACTTAACCCACAGAAAGACTCTTTCTGTGAATCTTCAAAGAATAAGGAATGATTATTTCATATTCTTTTCTGGTTAAGTATTAAATAACTTAATGGCATAACTGTTATGTGCCATCTAGTCAGTTGACCCTTCTGTGGGTTTTCAGAGACTGTAACATTACTGGTAGGAGTTCGCCCATATTTCTCCAAGGAGCGTCTGGTGGATTTGAACCATGTGCCTTTGGGCTGGCAGCATAACTCCTTACTCAATAGGCCACCTGAGAGAAAAGGAACGCTGCTGAATTAACCTAGGAAAGAAAAGGGGGATTTTTCTATATATGCTCAAATTGAACCACTGAGTGCCTAGCATATTTTTGCATTAGTCTCAAAGAATAATTTTTCCCCCTTCTTAATCTTGAAGTGCTCTTCAGGTCAACTGTTCCACTCTGGGAAATACTTTTCTCTAAATTTGGCCTGTCATCTCTGAATACTTATAAAGAATAGTTCTGATGATTAGAATATTCTTCCTTGTTCTGCATCCAAATAAGCCTTTAATTTCCACCCATTAGTCTCATTACCTGGATGTGGACACACCCAGCACCTGTTGGTTCACAGTAGGGGTAGAGTCTCAGGTGCATTTTCTGTACAGCTTGATGTGCTTCTGAGGGAATCATCTGTAAGTCTGGACATACTGAAAGAATCAGGTTGATATAATAATACTCTCTTCAGGGCTCCATTTCTTGGTATAAAATGAACTATTATAAAAAATGTTAGTGCTCCTAATTAAAGAATTAATAGCATCTTCCATCCCATATCATAATGCTTTGCTTGAAAGGAAAATTTTTTAAACAATGTCCCCACACCCAAGTATTGTAAGAACCTATACTTTTGATCTTGTGTAAATGTTTATGTTCCAGGAACTAGCTGACCACAAACTGAACAAGCAATTATTGGAAAAACCATATCTTAACTAGCATCAGCATCAGATGGCTGACCTAGAAGTGAACTTCTGCTTTTCTGAAGAGCCAATGAGCAAACTCCATGCCAAAGAACCCCTAGACCCTCTATAAAATTCCCTTGCTTTTTTGGCTCAGGCTCGGCTTCCCTGTCTCCTGAGAGAGATACAAGTCGTCCTGGAGCTCCACCAATAAAGCCTCATGTGATTGCAGGAGTGGTTCTGGTGTGAGTTGCTCGGGGTCACGCCCAATCAGGGAAAGCCCTAGTTTGGGGTCTTTCATTTGGGGGCTCCTTGTCTGGGATTAGATGACCACCCGCAACCCGCCAGCCACTTGGAGGTAAGAGGATCCTCGATTTCCTTTGTCTGTGTGGCGCCTCCAAACCTGTGTGTTCATAAGTCTGTTTTACTTTCAGTTTGCTTTCAGTTTGTGGCTGTCGTGAGCCCATCAGGGCCGGACGACTGTGGTGGGCAGACGTGCCTGAGAACCACAAGCCACAGCCCTGGGGAGACGTCCCTTTGAGTGGAATACGGATCCAGAGGCTTTAATGGTCTCTGATCCGTCTGAGGGACTTAGAGTGTCCCACCGGAGAGGAGGGGCCAGGAGGGCTCTCCCGTCTGAAGCAGCTTTCAACTGGTTGTCACAAAGAGAGCTTCTTGTGTGTCTTGTATTTCTTGTGAGTGTCTGCTGTGTTCTGTGGGCGACTAATATGGGACAGACAGTGATGACTCCTCTATCTTTGACTTTAGGGCATTTTTCTGAAGTAAGAACCAGGGCTAATAATCTCTCTGTTAACGTTAGAAAAGGACCTTGGCAAACCTTCTGTTACTGTGAGTGGCCCACTTTGGGAGTTGGTTGGCCACCAGAGGGAGCATTCGACCTAACCATCATTTTGGCAGTTAAAGCTTGTTTTCCAGGAAGGACCAAGCGTGCATCCTGACCAACAGCCATACATCATTGTGTGGCAAGATTTAGTGCAGAATCCACCGCCGTGGGTAAAACCTTGGGTTTTGAAGAAACATACCACACCTCCGTGCGCATTGGCCCTAAAACCCCGAACTTTTGAGTCCAGAGTTCCTCTGTCCCCAGAAGCCGTGCCATCGGCACCACCCAAAATTTATCTTGAGATTGATAACCCACCTGAGTGGCCTGAGATGCGCCACAATCCTCCCCATATCAGGGCCAGGCCGATCCCGGTCCTCCCATGCCTGCAAGTGCCCCCCAGGGACCAGCACGAGGGACTCGCAGTCGGAGGGGTCTAGAGAGCCCAGATTCCACTGTGGCTCTCCCCTTACGAGCGTACGGGGAGCCCCCAGAGCCAGAACAACTCCAACCCCTCCAGTACTGGCCTTTTTCCTCTGCTGACCTCTATAATTGGAAGACTAACCATCCTTCCTTTTCAGATAACCCCACAGGGCTTATTGTACTAATTGAGTCCCTCATGTTCTCTCACCAACCTACCTGGGATGATTGCCAACAACTTCTCCAGGTCCTCTTCACTACTGAGGAGCGAGAGAGAATTCAGACAGAAGCCAGGAAAAACATCCAAGATGCTGCAGGACACCCAGTCCAGACTCCTGTGGCCATGGATGCAGGATTTCCTCTCATTCACCCCAACTGGGATTATAACACTGCTGAAGGTAGGGAGCAGCTATCTGCCTACCACCGGGCTCTCGTAGTGGGTTTCAGAGGGGCTGCACGATGCCCCACTAATTTGACCAAGGTAAGAGAAGTCCTTCAAGGACCTACTGAACCCCCCTCTGTGTTCCTAGAAAGACTAATGGATGCCTATAAGAGATACACTCCCTTTGACCCCGCGTCAGAAGGACAGAAAGCAGCAGTAGTTATGGCCTTCATTGGGCAGTCTGCTCCAGACATCATACTGCAAAGACAAAGGACACTGGGCTAAAGAGTGTCCCAAGAAAAAGAATAAGCCGTCAAAAATTCTCACCCTAGATGAGGACTAGGGAAGACAGGGCTCAGATCCCCTCCCCGAGCCTAGGGTAACTATATCTGTGTGTGTGGGGGGGGGGAACCCCCGTTGACTTCCTAGTAAACACAGGGGCACAACATTCAGTTCTGAAGCAGCCCCTAGGGAAGATTAGCACAAAGAAGTCAGTGGTGCTAGGGGCCACTGGACAAAAATTCTGCCCATGGACCATGGAACGGACTATAGATCTGGGAAAAAATCAAGTGACCCACTCTTTTCTTGTTATACCGGAGTGCCCAGCCCAACTCTTAGGAAGAGATCTCCTAACTAAACTGAAAGCCCAAATTCAGTTCACTCCAAGGGGGCCTGAAGTTACCTGGGCAAACAACAAGCCCAGCACCCTAGCCCTATTAGTTCAACTCCAGATAGTCAGTATGCTTTCACCACAGCCCATATCCATGGGGCCATTTACCGGCAGCAAGGCCTTCTTACCTCTGCAGGGAAAGAAATCAAGAACAAAATAGAACAAATGGCAAGACCACTGCTGAGACAGCCGGTAAGAGACTGAGAGGAGACCGACCTGGAACATACTGGGAGGTGGATTTTACTGAAGTAAAAGTCACCATTTATAACTATAGGTATCTGCTAGTGTTTGTAGATACCTTTTCAGGATGGGTCGAAGCATTCCCCACCAAGCAGGAGACTGCAAACGTGGTAGCCAAGAAGATCCTGGAAGAAATTTTCCCACGGTTTGGGATACCCAAGATAACTGGGTCAGACAATGGTCCAGCCTTTGTTGCCCAGGTGAGTCAGGGACTGGCCAAGCAACTGGGGGTGAATTGGAAATTGCATTGTGCCTATAGACCCCAGAGCTCAGGTCAGGTAGAAAGAATGAATAGAACTCTAAAAGAGACCTTAACTAAAATAACTATTGAGACCGGCGTAAAAGATTGGATTGCTCTCCTTCCCTTCGCACTGTTCCGTGCGCGAAACACCCCTGGGATCCTTTCACTTACCCCCTATGAAATCATGTATGGGGGACCACCCCCTCTTACTAGTGTAAATGTGAAGTACAATGATGCCAGTTTTACTGATTCTGCATCATTAATGACTCAGTTGAAAGCTCTAGAAACATGCCAAAAGGCGACCCGGCCAATGCTTCAAAAGATTTATAATGATAAATTGCCTCTCCTCCTGCACAGTTTTGAGGTTGGAGATAAAGTTTTAATCCGCTGGCACCGGACCAGCAATCTCGAGCCTCGCTGGAAAGGGCCATATCAAGTGCTGCTGACTACCCCTACAGCTGTTAAAGTAGACGGAGTAGCAGCTTGGATCCATGCTTCTCATGTCAAACCAGCTCTGACCAGTGAAGATGACCAGTGGACTCTGGAAAAGACTGATAATCCTTTTCGGTTGCGCCTTCTTCGGGACAGCCACAAATAACCACAACCCACATGTTCCTCACAACCTCACCTGGGTGGTCCAATCTCAAGCAGGGAACGTTGTATGGTCTATCTCTGCAATCGCTACCCCTTGGACCTGGTGGCCAGACCTGTACCCTGACCTCTGTAAGTTAGCCCATGGAGCCCCTGCAGACTGGGATGTAGAAACAACTCTTAAACCCACTGCTCCCTCATGGCCCACTCCCAATGACGCTCAAGGCCTTATACCCCCTGCCCTCCTCGGAGGACGAGCAGGTTGTGGGCAGAGAGGGAACCTGAGATGGTTCACTTTCTACGTCTGTCCGGGGCACGACCTGAGTAAACAAGCAAGACATGCATGCAGTAATTGGTGTCACCCCCTAAAAATCTCTTTCACAGATCCTGGCAAACAGGCAAATCAATGGCAGTCAGGATATTGGTGGAGAATCAGACTTTACCAATAAAACTATGATAATGGGCTATCATTTATGATAAAGCTGCTTGATCGCCCTCTACAGAGCACAGCAAAAGGACCTAACCCTGTGCTGGCGGGGCTCTCCTGAGCTGAGAAATCGCCTCCTGTCCCACCCCAGAGCCAACCCATCCTAACTTCACCCACACCACCAAAGGAGTTAAAAGAGCGACCCGCCTCTACAAGAGACCATCTCCTCAATCTAATTAAAGGAGCTTTTAGTGCCCTAAATAATACCAATCCCCAAATTACTGATTCTTGTTGGTTGTGTTTAGCCACCAACCCGCCTTACTATGAAGGTATCGCTGTGACAGGAACATATGAAAACACCACTGAACATAATAACTGCACTTGGGATACTGAGACAAAGTTAACTTTAACTGAAGATTCAGGAACTGGAACCAGTATCGGGAACCCTCCTGGCAATCTCCGCTCATTATGTAATACCACTATCCAAGTGCCCCCCTCCAAGGGATACTTAGTTCCCAATGCTGGATATTGGTGGGTCTGCAATACTGGATTAACCCCATGTGTCTCTTTAGCTGTTTTTAACTCTAACTCTGATTACTGTGTATTAATTTATCTGATGCCCCGAGTATACTATCACCCTAATGATGAATTTGTTAATGAATGTGATCATGCACCTGAGCGCCGTTTTCACAGAGAACCTATTACTATGATCCTAGCAGTCTTATTAGGAGTAGGAGGAATAGCTGCAAGAATAAGTACAGGGACTTCAGCACTTGTCTATGGGCAACAACAATACCATGAATTAAAAACAGCCATAGATGAGGATCTTCGGGCTTTAGACTCATCAATTACTCGGCTAAAAGAATCCCTGACCTCCTTATCTGAGGTAGTCTTACAGAATATAAGAGGGCTAGATTTATTATTCCTCAAAGACGGGGGTCTCTGTGCCGCTCTAAAAGAATGTTGCTTTTATATTGACCATTCAGGAGTTATAGAAGATTCCATGCAAAAGCTAAGAGAAAGGTTAGACAAAAGAAAATGAGATCGAGAATCTCAGCAAACATGGTTTGAGAGCTTATTTTATAAATCCCCATGGTTAACTACTCTTGTATCTACCCTTATAGGCCCTTTGATACTCCTGGTTATATTGTTATTAGTTGGGCCTTGTATTATAAATAAGCTAGTTACCTTTGTTAAAGATCGCATCAGTACTGTTCAATTAATGGTTCAAGACAACAATATCAAAATATGAGAGAGTCTAACTATGATGATACTGCCTCCAGAGATTCTTGGTTCTATGATTAGAACCTTGTACTAAAAGAAGTGGGGAATGAAAGGAAATTTTTTTAAACAATGTCCCCACACCCAAGTATTGTAAGAACCTATACTTTTGATCTTGTGTAAACGTTTATGTTCCAGGAACTAGCTGACCACAAACTGAACAAGCGATTACCAGAAAAAACATATCTTAACTAGCATCAGCAGCAGATGGCTGACCTAGAACTGAACTTCTGCTTTTCTGAAGAACCAATGAGCAAACTCCACGCCAAAAAACCCCTAGAGCCTCTATAAAAATCCCTTGCTTTTTCAGCTTGGGTCAACTTCCCTGTCTCCTGTGAGAGATACAAGTCATCCTGGAGCTCCGCCAATAAAGCCTCGTGTGATTGCAGCAAGTGGTTCTGGTGTGAGTTGCTCGGGGTCGCGCCCGATCAGGGAAAGCCCTAGTTAGGGGTCTTTCATGCTCAGTGGCAGCTTCTGTGCTCTCCACAGCTCTTCAAGGAATGTGTGATTAAAGAAAAATTCGTTCACAGCTGTCAGGATTACCAAATTGTAATTACTTTTAAGTGATGGCACGTGTTTCAGAATACATGCATTGCAATTTACCGAATTGGAAGTTTATGGATTCCTCCTGGGATAATTGACTCTTTTATAACTGAAGTTTATCTTCCTGAAAGACAAATAAAGGTTTTAGCTTTGCTTTTCATGAGAAAGTAGAATGTGTCTTCCAGTCACCAAGAGGGCTTTTTACATTCCCTGGAAGTACCCCCAGAAAATCCTTGCTAAGAATATTCATGGGCTTTTTCCTGGGACAAGATAGATGGGGCCAGTTGTCCACAGGCCATTTGTCTTCCTGCTGTCCACCACTGACAGATCATTTCTACCAGAACGTGTCACAGGTATTTTGGATACTATTCAGGTTACCTCTGCTAATGGTGCCATTGATCATACAGTGGATTGTGGTAAAGCTATCTGTCTCGGAATGAATAGCCTTATTGTATATTGTGACAATTGATGTTCCTCTTACTGAGGACAAGGGCTGAGGATATTTTAGGCCACCATATTAATGACCAAACTGCTTTTAATAGATGAATAGTAATAACAAAGCTGGAGCATAGAGGCCAAGCCTATGAAACACAGCCTAAGGTACAGGCTCCCCTGCCGCCATTGCCAGTCCTGCAGAGGCCATCACAGGGCTTCACACTGCTCAGTTGTGGGTATCATGTTTAGGGCACAGATAAATAAAATGTGGTTATTAAAATAACCACAATATAACCAATAAACCAAAAAATAAAATATGGTTATTAAAAAGCACAGCTAAGGAGGGAACACTGGCAGTCACTGGCTCACACTGCTCAGGGGCATTTCAATTTACAGGGAGGACTCTGTGGGACAGAGGAGTCCTAGTCTACCTATGGGGGATCTGAGGATCTTTACAGAAGCAGATGGCTACATCCTTCTCCAGTGGAGCAGCTCATGGGCTAGGATCTTGACATTTTAGTTAGCACTTTACCCACTGTACCACCAGGGCTTTTTCACAATACAGGGAGGTACCAGACAGGGAAAATAATAACTGGGGTCATAAAGTGAGGCTGCATTAGGCACATGAGTTGTTTAATCCTCCTAATAAACAGCAAGGTGAGGTCCAGTGGCCTTTCTGTACTTCGCAAGTGAAGAATTGATTAGGACAAGCAGATTAAACAAGTATGACCTGACAAACTCAGACCTTCCTGTCTGGAAAACAAAAACAAACAAAAAAATCCCAACAACAAAGAATAAAAAAGTTGCTGTTTAATTAATGTTTACTCAAAGCAACTTCATGTGTGAGAGCAGAATTGGGCACCATAGGATTTCCAAAGGCTGACTTTTGCAAGTGAATCATGAGGTCTTTCTTCTGAAGAACCTCTGGGTACACTAGAACCTCCAATCTTTTGGTCAGCGGTCACTTTGAGTTCTCACTTTACCCATGGCTTCCCCAAGCTCCACATCCACTGCTTTTCCATGTCATTTCTTTAAGAAGTCAAGTCTACCTTGACAGCTCAAAATATCTATTAAAATTCTTTACCCCTTCCCATCACATAGCACTTGCAATGTGTACCTCCTCACTCTTTCACCTCAGAGACCTTATCCTGATTCTCACTGCCCAAATCTAAGACTGAGAACGGTCCTTCAACTCTTGATGTTCCCACCTAATACTGGCCTCACCTCAATGATCTCGATTAACTAACTTGGTGGGTATTGCTCCACAACCACTGGCCTTGCTCCAGGTCGGACCACTATCGGCTTTCTTCTGGTGAAATAAAAAAGTCACCTCTTTTTGAACCCCACTGATATCATGGCTTTTTAGAGCACAAATACAATTGTGCCACTTTAATTAAAAAAAAATCCTTTTTGACTCTTCAAAATACCTAGAAATCTAAAGCAGGTGCTAAAAGTTCAAAGGTAAAGATCTTTAGAAAAGTCAAATTCACTGCCATTGAATCAATTCTAACTAATTTAGGTCTTCATTGAGTTTCTAAGGCATTGTGTTGGAGCAAGAGGAAACTTTGCCCATCTTTCTCTCTCAGAGCTAATGACTGAGACTATTAGAAACAGGCAGCATGCACGAGGGCGACGCAGCGCGAGGGCGACGCAGCGCGAGGGCTAGGCCGCCGCCGCCGCCAGACCGGGGAACACCAGGGGAACGCACGCCGCCGGACTGGGGAACGCCGCGAGAGGGACCCAGGAACTCCAGAGGAGCGAAGACTGCCGGACACTGTGGGACCCCCCTGCAGCCCACACCTGTGTGACCCTTAGCACACAGGGTGCTGCTGCATAAACCCCCAGCAGCGCACAAGCCCCGTCCCCACCTCTTGCCCTGTGACCT
>NW_006400307.1:73016-85127 GCF_000299155.1 Elephantulus edwardii
GAATAGTGCAACAATGAATGAATGGAAACCCAAAATCTCTGTAAATGTTTATGAAAATTAATAAAATATAGGGAAAAAAAAGAAGTGGAAAAAAAAAAAAAAGAAACAGGCAGCATTTCGGTTTACTCATAGCTCACAATGGGCTGGTACCTGACAGTTCTGAAGCCTCTGCCTCAGTTTTCTAGCTCCAGTCTACCTGCAAGCTTCTCCATAAATACAGTGGTTCTTCCCCTTCCCATCTCTTTCTGGTTCCTGGTGGTTACAAAGGGACGCTGTCTTCTGTGCCACACCTTCTTTTCCCTGGAATGTGCCTTGAGTATGTAGTCAGGGCTGCCAGCCTCCTCCTCCTCCTCCTGTCCAGCAGTTCTCCCACATTGCTCATAGTCTGTCCTGTGTTTCTGAAGGTCTTTTTCACCATTTTAGCTTCTATCACACACACACACACATACGCGCGCGCACACACACACTCACACACATTCACACACACACTTTGCTAGATTAACTAATGAAACCCTTTCAAATATACCAGGCTTTTCATTACAAACATTAACAAAATTAACTTTATTTAATATCCCCATTATCACAAATGACAAAAGCAAACAAGAGAAATAACATTAATTAGGTATAGATCAAAGTCTTACCCCAAGAATTTAAGGCATGAACATAGGGCAGTCTGTAGTTGTGAATCTGAGAAAACTGACGTACTAGGATATCTAATTCTTGATGTTGAGAAATAAATAATCCATAAAGAATTGTATAGTCTTATCTTTTGGAGCAAAGCTGCGTCATCTGCATAATGATGGTTGTTAATAAGTTTCCCTCCAAACCTGATGTCATATTCTTCTTCATATAGTCTAGCTCCTCAAATGATTTACTCATCATACAGATTGAATAGGGAGGGAGAAAGAATAACCTTTTCATGAGAAGATGTATAGTTTTCCTGAATTTAAACCATGCACAGTGCCTTTGTTCTTTTTGGACAACTTCTTCTTGGTCTATGTACAGGTTTGCCTGAGCACAATTGACTATTTTCAGGTTCCTATTCTTCTCAATATCAGCCCTAAATTGTTATAATCCACAAAATCAAATGCTTTTGCATAATCAATAAAACAAAAGTGATTATGTTTCTAGTATTCTTTGCTTTCAATGATATCTTTTGTGCTTGATCTCTTTTGAATCCAACTTCAATTTTGGAAGTTCCCAATTGATATATTTTTCTAGTCAATTTTTAATAATATTGCAAGATTTTACTTGTAGGTAATATTATTAATATTGTTTGGTAATTTCCACACTATTTTTTCTGGGTTTTTTTTTTTCCAATAGGTTTTATTCTGGACAATTGGTCAGGTAGCTGTCTTCGTATTTGTTGGCAGAGACTGGTGAGCATGTCCGTGATTGTACTTGTGTCCTGAAAAACCTAGTTATTAATATTCTAACAATAACTGGGGCCTTATTTTTTTTTACAGTGCTATCAGTGTAACTTGGACTTCTTCCTTCAGTGCCATATTCTACTTCCTGAAATGGTTCTGTTTCAACCAATTCATTTTGGTACAGTGACTGTGTGTTTCTTCTCTCTTCACCTGATTGATGGTTCTTGCATCATTTGACATATTGCCTATATGATCCTTGAGTGATACAATTTAGGCCTGAATTTGTTCTTCAGTTCTACCAAGTTGAAAATACTGAATGAGTTCTTCCCTTTTGGTTTTCTAACCCCAGGTCCTTGTACATTTCAGTTTGAAACTTCACTTTATCTTTTCAAGCTTCCATTTGAAATCTTATCTTCAGATTTTTTAACTCAATAGTCTTGCTCCTTGTTTTGGCTTCTTGTGTTTCTAATAAAAGTTTCAGAGTCTTTTCTGACATCCATTTTGGTCTTTTCTTTCTTCTCTGTCTCCAAAATTATTTTTTCCATTCTTCATGAATTAGATCTTTGACATCATTCCATAACTTGTCTGGTCTTCAATCATTATTGTTCAATGTGTCAAACCTATTTTTATGATTATGTTTTAATTCAGTTGGGATACACTCAAAGTAATAGTTTGGTTCTGGTGGACTTGTTTTCATTTTCTTCACCTTCAATTTGAACTGGCATATGATTAGTTAATATTCTGTTTTAGTAATGGCTTTATTTTCTTTTTTAATTGACATTTTAATGAAAGTTTATAAAGAACTTGGCTTTCCATACATTCATTGTTCCACATTTTCCTCCCTACTCTCCTGACCCCCAGTGTGCTTTTTTCTTTGGAAAGAAAGTTCTTTCCTTGTTATACCCCCCTCCCTGAAACCACGTTACAATGCAGCTCTTATTCTGGACTCTTATCATGCCAATAATACATAATCATATATTCCTTTTATACATGTCTCTCCCTCATCTGTTTCAATGCCTTGTACATTATTTGTCCCTACTTTTCTTAGTTCCCCCCCAACCCCCATGTCATTCCTGTTTTATAACAGTGGTATTATGCAGTATTTGTCTTTTCAAGACTGAGATATTTCACTCAGAATAATATCCTCCATGGTCACCCATTTTGTACAATTGTTCATGAGTTCTTTGTTTTTCAGTGTTGCATAATATTCCATTGTGTAAGTATACCATAGCTTCTCAATCCATTCCTTTGTTGGTGGGCTCCTAGGTTGTTTCCAACTCTTTGCTATTGTGAACAAAGCTGCAATAAACATGGGTGTGCATACATCTACTTGGGTGTCAGTTCTGGTTTCTTTACGGTGTATTCTCAATAGTGGAATTTCTGGGTCAAATGGTGTTTCTATTTCCAACTTTTAAAAAAAATTATTATTATTAATTTTAATGAACGTTTACAGAGCCTGAGGATTTTCATTCATTCATTGTTGCACTTTTCTCCCTGTCCACCCCTGTCTCCCCCCAATTTGCTCTTATCTCTGAAAAGTAAAAGAAAAATTCTTTCATTGTTATGCAATCCCTCCTCCCAAGTCCACTCCACTATGCAGCCTTCATTTTGGACTTCTGTCATGACAATAATACCTAATCACATATCTCTTTTAAACAGTTTTCTCCCTCATCTGTTTCAATGCAGTATACATTATTTATCCCATCTTTCTCAGTCTCCCCCCAATACCGATGCCAGTCCCGTTTTACAACAGTGGCACTGTGCAGTATTTGTCCTTTTGTGACTGAGATATTCCACTCAGCATAATGTCTTCCAGGTCACCCATTTTGAACAATATTGCATGAGTTCTTTGTTTTTCAGTGCACCCATGGCCTTATTTTGGCTGATGGTACTGAGCTTTTCCATTGACACTGCATAGCTTAAAATCAAGAAAGGTATGTGTCAAGGTTGTATACTTCCTCTGTATCTATTAATCTGTATTCTGAGCCAATAATCTGATAATCTGGAATATGAAGAAAAATAATGAGTCAGAACTGGAGGAAGACTCATCAACAACCTGTGTTATGATACACCTCTGATTGCTGAAAGTGAAGAGGACTTCAAACACTTGCTGTATATCAAAGATTTCAAGATAAGTTATGTCTCATTATCAAGAAAAGAAAATCCTTACCCCTGGACAGTCATCACCATGACAGATGGAGAAAATACTGAAGTTGTCCATTATTTAATTTTATTTGAATCCATAATCATCACCCATGGTACCTGGAGTCATGAAACCAAAAGACATACTGCACTAGAGAAATCTGCTGTCAAGGACTTTTTCAAAGTTCTAAAGAGCAATGATGTCAGTTAAAGACTAAGACGAACCTAATGCAAGCCATAGTGTTTCCAAGTGATTCCCATGCTCCTGAAAGTTGGAAAATGAATAAGGAAGAGTAAATAAGAATCAGTGCCTTTGAATCGTGGTACTGAAAAGTACTGAATAAATTATGGACTATTAGAAGAACAAACAAATCTGTCTTGAAGGAAATGCAACCAGAGCACTCTCTAGAGGTAAGGGTGGTGAAACTTCTTCTCACTAAGCCTGGAATAGTTTCAGGAGGAAATCAGTTCTTGGGAGACAGATATCACACTGGGAAAAATAAAGGGTCAATAAAAGCTAGAAAGACCCTCACTTAGATGGGCCAACACAATGACTACCACAATGAGCTTGAGCAAGACAGAGACCATGAGGATGGCACAGATTGGGCAAGGTTCAGATATTTTACTCAGAGTGTTACTATGAGCTACAGTCAACTTTATTAACTTAACTACCCAACAGTATGTCTACCTAGGATGACTTCAGCTCCAAATTAAAACAAAATTTTTAATTATTTTCATTCCTAAAGAAAATGGAGCCCCAGGGCCATAGTTTATAGAGAGCTGTGTTAATAACTCAAAGGCCACATCTCTCTGGCAGATCAAATAGACAAGTGGCTGTGAAGCTGGAAACCGACTGGAGGGTCAGCTATGTAACTTTATACTCAGGCATGTAAGTGAATGATTTTTTTTCTTAAAGAAAGTTAGTGGTTTTTTTTTCTTTTCCAAAGTGTTACTATTTAAATAACAAAGAAAGCAAGAATCAGAATATCTAATCAATGTGCTTTATTAAAGCTTAAACTATGAAGCACAAGGTTGAGATTGTAAGACAGTTTTATCTCCACTGTGATTCTTAAATGTGGCCTCAGACTCCACTTTTAGTTTATCGTGACCTGTTTCCAGCATGTTGTTTTGGCCTCAAGGTAAGTGTAGTTCACAATCACTGCCTGTACACCATCTCAGGGAAGAACTGTTACTTCCTGAGAGTGACCTAAATAATCTCCACAAGTCATAGCTCTAAAAATCATGTAACCAGGCAGCAAAGGCAGGAACTCAAAATCAATCCTGTAAGCTTTTAACTTAAAATTGGTGCATATGTTCCAATCATGGTTTGTGACCTTGACAGCTCCTCCTATAACAGTCAGTGCTCAGAATCTCAAAAAAACAAAGATGATAGAAAAATGATGTCTTTGAGATGTGGTTTTGAAGAAGAGTATTGAATATACCATTGACGGCTAAGAGAACGAACAGGTTCATCCTACAGAGGGTTAAACCAGATTATTCCTTGGAGGCAAGGATTCTGAAGTTTCATCTTATATACTTTGGACATGTTGCAAATCCTTGGAGAGGGACGTCATGCTTGGGAGCGTGGAGGGATAGAGAAAGAGAGGAACACCCTCGATGAAATGGATTGATTTAGTGACTGGGGTAATGGGGCTAGGTTTGTCGGAGACAATGAGATTGGCACAGGATACAGCATAGTTTAGGGCTTTTGTACAAAGGGTCGCTATGAGTTGCAGATGACTCAACAGCATATAACAACAACAGCTATGATTTGGTAGAACTTTGTCGGTCTCACTGTTAATATTTCCTCTTATTATGGAATGATTTATTTTTGTCTTGTGTTTGTAAAAAAACCTGATGTACAATGCAGCACATTTAGACTAACAGATATGGTAACTGATGCTGAGCCCTCAAATATGGAAAAATAAAGGAGAAAGAACAGTTATAAGCAGATAATCACTGGAACATGGAATGTGAGAAGCATGGATGTAGGAAAGTTGGACATTGTTAAGAAAGAAATGGAGCACGTAAATATTGACATACTAAGTTTTGACTGAATGAGATGGACTGGCATGGGACATACTTTGGACATGCTGCAAAGAGTGACCAGTCACTGGAGAAGGACATCATGCTTGGGGGGTGTGAAGGGACAAAGCAAGAGAGGAAGATCCTTGATGAGATGGATTGATTCAGTAATTAGGGGTAACAATACAGTTGGCACAAGACAGAGCAGGGTTCAGAGCTGTTGTACATAGGGTCACTATCAGTCACAAGCAACTCCACAGCACAAAAAACCAACGTCTTAACAAAACAGTGTCTATAGAATATGTTCACATTTGGCTTTGAGGTAGGATAAAGTACAAGGGCTACCTCCCAAAGGGTTAAGTAATATGTAAGTCAAACAGGATGTTTTCCTACCCCTGCCCATATCAGCAGGTGCTGTGAAGCATACATTTTCCCCACATCTCTGTCTAATCAGCATTACTAATCAGCCAACTTTGTCTCTGTGCATCCTGTTCCTCCCCTAACAAATGGTGTAGCAGCAGCTAGTTTCAACTAGTGTTCTAGGCATGAATAGAAACTGTTCACAACCAAGGACTGACCTATTTTTAACAAAATAACTGCCTACAGAAGAATCTGAACCAGAGGACATTGCTACAGCTCAGGCATCCCATCCCATAATAAGTGATCTCTCTGCACAGAAGCCCTTGCAACAAAATCTATCCCATAAGGTCAGTTGTGCATGCACCTAATTATCATAACTTCAATCATGCAAATACATTTCCTGAAATTCCACATTTTTCATTCCATGTCTTCATGCCACACCATGTCTCTTCTCTATCTCTTTAAATAAATTCCCTGTTCATGTGGACTGTTGTGATTTCTTCCTTTGTCTTTCCTACTAGTAGAGGAAAAGTATCTGCCTCAATGAAAGTAAAGGGAGCTTCTCTGGAAACAAAGTGACCTAAGCTATTTTATTTCTAATTGCTTTATAATCATTTCTGTTGAGTAAAAACTGCCTCATATGCATGCAAAACCTCAACAGCGAGTAAGAAGACTGAAGATTCCTTCAAATCATGGTGTTGACTAAGATCATGGAATGTTCCAGAAAAACCAACAAAACCATCTCAGAGGAAATGCTGCCAGACTAATCATTAGAAACAACTATGATGAAACATACATTGGACATATTATCAGGAGAGCCAGGTTCCAGATAAGGGCATCATGGTTGATGATGTAGAAGGTCAGCAAAAAAGAGGAAGACTCTTAATGAGAAGGACTGACACAGTAACTGTGACAATGAGTGCAAACATGGTAACAAACAACTGCAAGCAAGGCACAAGCCAAGAAATGTTTCATTCTGTGCTGTACAAGTACTACTCTGAAATAGAACCTTCTAGAGAGCGCTGAACAATAGAAGTAAAGAATTGTTATCATGAAGAAAAGCTGTCTGAGCCATCAATTCCATTTAAACATGCTTTGGAATGTAGTTGTTGTTTCATCCTTCTCTTTTCAGGACGCATAGGTGGCCTAGTCTGTAGGGAGTGTCGCAGCTAACTCAAAGGCTCTGGTGGTTCAAATCCACTAGGTGTTCCAAGGGAGAAAAATGGACAATCTCCTCCTATATGATTTACAGTTTGAGAAGCTTGCTGGAAAATCAGCTAGGAGTTGGCATCAATGAGATTTCTTTTGTTTTAACCAAATTACTCCCTCTGCCATTTCAGAGATCTACATTCAACCATAAAACACCCCCAAAATGTTTACCTGCTTTAGGAATGCTGCTTTTGTCAAGTTGTGTCACTCTCATGAATTCCAACTAACTGTCACTAATCTTTGGGTTTCTGAAGCTGTAAGTCTTAAAGGAAGGAGAGTGTTCATCGTTGTCCCTTGGAGATGCTAGTAGATTTAAATCCCCAGAAATTTGTGAATTTTTGTTACCAGTGCAAACATACTAAAGATTATCTCACCATAACTCCTTAAGCTTTTTATGGGGCTAGAAAATGAACATTTTTGCTAGGAATTATTGAGACTTGATAATTCCTTATACATCTTCTTTCTTCCCCTATATTTCTCTCTTGCATGAAAGATGGTCTCCCTTCATATATTTGCTCAAATAAAAAACTGGTTGTTTTTCTGAGAAGGCAGAAGACTCCCATGCACTGCTCTTCTACTGCATGCAATGTAATTATTCCTTTAATAAGAAATTGCATTTTCTAAAAGACTTTAGTGTTTCCTTCCACTAAATGTGTTTTCATTGTTTCCACTAGGACAAGCCAAATAATTCACATCAGTAACAATGATGCACCATTTTCTAAAACCTGAATTAGTCAAAGGTCATAGGCTTTATAAATTTGCACAATCATTTGTAAAATAACATGAAAATATTTATCAGTCATAAAAGTTGTAAACTTTTGCCCTGAATTAATTCTTATGAAATAACTCAAGGCAAATAAGAGCTCTGTTTATATTGAAGTTTACTATACCATTACTCATCTCCCTCCACAGCTCCAACATACTTTCATTGAAATTCAAGCAAACTCGCACACACATGTTATTTAAAAAACTACCTTACTCCTAGATGATGAGTTCATTAAGGGAAGGATCATCATTTGATTAATCCTTGTATCAACAGTGCAATAAATATTAAGTGCCTAAATGGTTTATAAAAGCAATATATATGCATGTACATGCACACATTCTCTCTCTCTCCTCCCACTGTCTCCTCTTCCAATATCCAAAATGAGAATTAGTTGCTTAATAAAAGATTGTTTAAATGTCTCTAAACACATACATTCAGAAGGCAAAATGATTGAGCTACCAAGACATTGTATTTAAAGGTCTAAGAGCAGTGACAGCAGAATAAATTGCTTTAGAGAAACAAGCCTGGGAAGATTTTCCAGGTGAGAGTACTCTTTTGAGAATCAGAGACTTACAAATCATCACAGCAGCTTCTACTCTCAGAGACTCTGGGGACACAGAATAAAATAGATATGGCCAAGCTTCACTGACAAAGGTTTACATGAGCCTTTAACTTCATCTGAAATCTACGGTCAAGCAGAGTTTGTTTACAGGAAACCTACAAGTAATAGCACTGCAATTCACTTTCTGAATGTCGTTGTTGTTGTTTGGTGCTGTCGAGTGCAGCGTATAGCAGCCCTAGGAACAAAAGATATAAACCCTGCTCTATCTATCCTTTGACATTCTCACCATCTCTGACATACTTGATTGCTGCAGTCACTATATCTATCCATCTGGTAGAGGTTTAGAACTGTACTAAATTTGGAGAAATATTTCATCCATACTAAAAACACACTTCTCATCTCATACAGCCCAGCCTTCCGGATAATCTGTTCTGCATATAGGTTGAAAAGGTATGGAGATAGGACACATTACTTGGCATACACCCTTCCCAATTTTGAACCATGCAGTGTTTCCTTCCTCTGTTCTGATGACTGCTTCCTGGTCCAAGAATAGGTTTCACATAAACTCAATCAAGTGTTGTGAGATTCCCATTCTACTCAGAGTCAGCTACAGTTTACTGTGATCCACACAGTCAAAAACACCTTTGCATAACCAATGAAACACAGATAGACATTCCTCTGGTACTCCCTGCTTTCAATCAAGATGTACGAGAAGTGTGGCATCAGGATTGGAGGAAGATTCATCAACAATCTGCGTTATGCAGATCACACAACCCTGCTTGCTGAAACTGAGGAGGATTTGAAGCGCTTGCTGCAGAAGGTCAAGGATTGCAGCCTTCAGTATTAATTGAGGCTCAATATCAAGAAGACAAAGATTCTTACCACTGGGCCAACTGGCAACATCAGGATGGATGGTGAAGAGATTGAGGTTGTTCACAGCTTTGGTTTGCTCGGTTCCAAAGTCAACACTCTTGGCACCAGGAGTCAGGAAATTAAAAGATGAATTGCATTGGGAAAGTTGGCTGTCAGAGACTTCTCCAAAGTACTGAAGTGCAGTGGTGTCACTCTGGAGACTAAGGTGCACCTCATTGCAGACCATGGTCTTTGCAATCCCTTGATATGTATCAGAGAGCTGGACAATGACTTGGGATGACAGAAGGAGAATTGATGCCTTTGAGCTGTGGTGTTGGAGAAGAGTATTGCATATACCATGCACTGCTAAGAAAATGAACAGGTTCATCCTTGAGAGCGTTAAACCAGGCTGTTCCTTGGAGGCAAGGATTCTGAAGCTTCATCTGACATACTTTGGACATGTTGCAAGGAGGGACTAGTCCTTGGAGAAGGTCGTCATGCTTGGGAGGTTGGAGGGACAGCACAGGAGAGGAAGACTCTCTATGAGGTGAATTGATTCAATGACTGGGGTAATGAGGGTATATGTGTCAAAGATAGTGAAAATGGCACAGGTTAGAGCAGGGTTTGGGCTGTTGTACATAGGGTCGCAATGTGTCACAGGCAACTCAATGCCACATAACAAGAACAAAAGCCTACTAAAAACAGCTACTTTGGAGCAGACTATGTTTAATTTATTTTCTCATAAGACAACAAAGCACTATGTTCTCTAATCAATAAAGATTATACTTTGCACCTAAAGTAAATCACTGGTTGTCTCCTAATTTATTAAGTACAGATATTTCTATCAGATCTATTATGAAGAAGTAGAGAAATGAGGCAAGTGACTTTTGCTTTTTTAAAAAATTGAAACAGGCACAAGAAGGGTGACGAAGCACACAAGAAGGGCGACACAGCGCAGTAAGTCTTATTTGCTGAGGACTGGTGACTTGGCAGCTTAATATCTGGGAATAGACTGCAACCCCTAACTCCCAGCTCTTCCCAAGCCCTGCACCCCCATCCCTGCCACAGCACCGTGTCCAGGGACACCACCCCACCACAATCCCGTGCTCCCACACTTTTGGCATACCCTGGTGGCCTCCACAACCCTGCACTCCCTGACAGTGCTCCAGGGCCACTAGAGACTCCTTCACACAACACAACAGCCGTGGACAATACAATTCTGAGTCAGCACACAAAGGCACACCATGGAGACAGCTATCATCTGAAGCCACCAATCGAGCTGCTGTGGGACTTATCTGCCACGAGAAAGGCTGGTAGGATCCTAATTGGGTGTTCTTGGGCACCGTCAGTTGTATGAGAGAGTTTCCAAGTGTGAGCCCACTGGTAGGAATTTGGCTGAGCCCTCTCAGGGCATGCCAACTACCCAGGAAAGAGCGGGCCAGTGATAATTTGGCAGAACTTTTGTGGACATTGCACACCAGCCAGAGGCTAGTGGGTTGGTAGAAATTTTACTTTGTCTTGTTGAGTCCCCTTGACCCAGGAGATAATGTGGCTGAAATTTTGTGGACACTGCAGACCAGCCAGAGGTGAATGGGTTGGTGGGAATTTGACTTTGTCTTGTTGAGTCCCCTTGGACCCAGGAGCCTTCATGGGCAGGGGTCATGGTGCAAGGGCAACTGCGTGAGCACCACTGGACAGGGACCAGTGAATGAAAACAACTGGGTGGGAGATGGACAACTGGAATTTGAATAGGGACCCCAATTGTAAGCACACCCAGACAACTGAGCTATGAGTGAGGTCCCCCAAGTGGTTGACCTGCCCTTGTGATCGCCGCAACCACGTGCATGCCCTACCCTATTTGGCTCCACGCCTGTGTCTACACATCTGGTTAATCACCCTCCCTTTAATTCGGAGCACGTTGACCTATCTTACCTACCAGAGTCTGCTCTCACAGGCTCTGAACTGACATTTCCCTGGAGTCAGACGTTCAGATAAAAGCACAAGCGGGATAGCTACCCAACTGATCTCTAGAGCATTATCTTCATCGAGAACATATCAATGTCTCAAAGAAAGCAAGCTGTCCCACACAATACACAAGCACAAAGCAAGATATCACCCCCAAAGGGTGACACAGTATTAATGGATTTCCTGAAGCCAGAAAGTCTGATGGAACTTTCTGACACAGAATTTAAGAGAAAAATGATTGAACATTTTCAATGGATGAAAGACAAACTTGAAGAATTACAGGATACTACAAACAAAAAACAGGAGGAACTAAAAACAAACAAACAAACAAACAAACAAAACCAGTCCGGAACAATGTAGAGAAAACAAACGAGGCATTAGCGGCACTAGAAAACCAAGAAACCACTATCCAAAATATGAGGTCCAATGTTCCAGATGCTGTCAACAGGATGGAGGGGCACATGAACAAAGTTGAAGAGATGGAACAAAGAACCAACGAAATAGAAGACAGAATTGTCACCACAGATTTGCTAGAGCAAAAAGCAGACTCAAAAAGGAAGGAAAAAGAAGAAAACCTAAGAATAATGTGGGACACCATCAAGAAAAATAACATGAGCATCATTGGAATCCCAGAAAAGGAAGAAGCAAGTCAAGGCACTGAAGAAGTTGTGGGAGAATTACAAGAGGAAAACTTTCCAGGCATAATGAAGAATGAGAGAATATATATACAAGAAGCTCGGTGAACACCTTATAGACTAGATTAGATACAAAAAGAAAAACACCAAGGCATATAATAGTTAAGTTTTCCAGAACCAAAGGTAAGGAGAGAATCCTGAAAGCAGCAAGGGAGAAACAAAGAG